>NW_025334223.1:0-300000 GCF_014858855.1 Bufo gargarizans | reverse complement strand
GTTCTCCTCACATATCAGTAATTCCAGCTCCTCAGTTTTATTAGTCAGGCTTCTGGCATTAGTATACATACATTTGAGAGGTTTATGTATATTTTTTACCCTACACCTTTCCTTCTGAACTGTTCTAGTCCCTCCTTCCATTCCTCCCCCAGTCCCACTACCTTGCCCCCGGTCTCTATCTGCACCATCTTCCCAGTGCCTGCTGACATCTCTCCCTGCACTCAGTACACTGGAAAATGGCAGAATCTAAGATGGCTGAGGCTATTTATAGGGCTGTGGCATCACAGGACTGGCTGGCTGCTGATTGGCTGCATGCATGTCATTGTGGGTGATCCAGCCTTCCCACAGTTCCTTGCTCCATGTCCTCACACGTGCAGCAGCCATTTTAGGAAAAATTTGATTCATTACCATGAATCGCGAGGAAATTCGGATTCGGCGCAAATCTAATTTTTCCTTAAATTTGAATTGAATTCCACTTCGTCAACTTCGATTCGCTCATCTCTAACCATGACCAAATTATAAAATTTGTTTAAGTTTATTAACAGTTTCTTTCAAGTCTTTGTTCCTCAAGGTATATATGATAGGATTGAGTAATGGGGTCACCACAGTATAAATCAGAGACAAGACTTTACCCAGGATCAGAGATTGTCCTTTTGTCGGGAACAAGTAAACAATTATTAAAGTTCCATAAAAGAAGGAAACCACAATGAGGTGGGAGCTACAGGTGGAGAAGGCTTTATGTCTTCCGGTATTGGATGGGATCTTCAGAATAGTGATGGCAATGTACACATAGGACACCACAATAATTATAAATGGTCCCATAATAACAAATGATCCCAAAATAATAATCTGGGTATGAAATACAGATGTATCAGAGCAGGAGAGCTGAACTACTGGTTCAAAATCACAATAGAAATGGTCAATAACGTGTGGTCCACAGAAATATATATTATGTATGAAAATGAAATCTATTAGTGACATGATAAAACTTATGAACCATATAAAAGTCACTGATGTCACACAAAAGTTATAATTCATTAGAGAGTAATACCGGAGGGGGTTACAGATGGCCAGATATCGATCATAAGACATCAGTGACAGAAGAAGACATTCCAGACACTCTAACATGACAAAGAAACACAACTGGAAGATGCAGTAGATGAGAGAGACAGCGATTTCTCCATAAAGGGCAGTGTGAAGGAGGGTGGGGACAACATCAGTGGTCACCAGAAGGTCACATAGTGATAGCTGTGTGATGAAGAAGTACATGGGGGACTGGAGGTTTTTACTTACCAAATACAAAGACATAATGAGAAGGTTTCCAGAAATGATTCCAAAATATAGAATAATCAGTAATGAGAAAAATAGAAAATTGAAGCTATGAACATCTGGAAATCCTAGCAGGACAATGGATGTAATATTATTTGGCAATGTCCCCTGTGGAATGGACATAAATGAGAATTATATTGTGTGGCCATTAGAAAGCTTAACATGCTCTGAAACATTAAAGGGAATGTGTCTTTAGAAAATAATCTATTGATTAAATCATATTTTTTAATAATAAATATGTCCATTTGGCTTATTTTTGGTTGGTCAGGGTATGTTGGGTTCCTACAGCCCTAAATGTATTGAAAGTGCAGGTGACTGGTTTTAGTGAAGGTTTACAACTATATAGTCAGAGAGCATAATCTGGCCGTGTGTCCACTTCATACATTGTACACACAGAGAGCGAGCCCAGAGTGATTTTCATGAACTAGTACACCAGTGTAGCCATCTTCTCAGGTTCTCTCCATGTCATGTAACGGTATAGTCAACAGGTGATGTAATCACCCATTCATGCTTATAACTTGTTTCTCTGCATGTCGTTTTTCACATCAACTTTGCTTTATTTTTGCAATTATTTTTTTATTTTATTTTAGGTCTCTCTCTCTCTCTCTCTCTCTATATATATATATATATATATATATATAATAGAAGGTACAAACCGGATTCCAAAAAATTGGGACACTATACAAAACGTGAATGCAATGATGTGGAGGTGCCAACTTCTAATATTTTATTCAGAATAGAACATAAATCACGGAACAAAAGTTTAAACTGAGAAAATGTACCATTTTAAAGGAAAAATATGTTGAATAAGAATTTCATGGTGTCAACAAATCCCCAAAAGTTGGGGCAAGGCCATTTTCACCACTGTGTGGCATCTCCCCTTCTTCTTACAACACTCAACAGACGTCTGGGGACCGAGGAGACCAGTTTCTCAAGTTTAGAAATAGTAATTCTCTCCCATTCTTGTCTAATACAGGCCTCTAACTGTTCAATCATCTTGGGCCTTCTTTGTTGCACCTTCCTCTTTATGATGCACCAAATGTTCTCTATAGGTGAAAGATATGGACTGCAGACTGGCCATTTCAGTACCCGGATCCTTCTCCTACGCAGCCATGATGTTGTGATTGATGCAGAATGTGGTCTGGCATTATCTTGTTGAAAAATGCAGGGTCTTCCCTGAAAGAGATGACGTCTGGATGGGAGCAGATGTTGTTCTATAACCTGAATATATTTTTCTGCATTGATGGTGCCTTTCCAGACATGCAAGCTGCCCATGCCACACGCACTCATGCAACCCCATACCATCAGAGATGCAGCAGGCTTCTGAACTGAGCGTTGATAACAACTTGGGTTGTCCTTGTCCTCTTTGGTCCGGATGACATGGCATCCCAGATTTCCAAAAAGAACTTCGAATCATGACTCGTCTGACCACAGAACAGTCTTCCATTTTGCCACACTCCATTTTAAATGATCCCTGGCCCAGTGAAAACGCCTGAGCTTGTGGATCTTGCTTAGAAATGGCTTCTTCTTTGCACTGTAGAGTTTCAGGTGGCAACGGCGGATGGCACGGTGGATTGTGTTCACTGACAATGTCTTCTGGAAGTATTCCTGAGCCCATTCTGTGATTTCCTTTACAGTAGCATTCCTGTTTGTGGTGCAGTGTCGTGTAAGGGCCCGTAGATCACGGGCATCCAGTATGGTTTTACAGCCTTGACCCTTACGCACAGAGATTGTTCCAGATTCTCTGAATCTTCGGATGATGTTATGCACAGTTGATGATGATAGATGCAAAGTCTTTGCAATTTTTCGCTGGGTAACACCTTTCTGATATTGCTCCACTATCTTTCTGCGCAACATTGTGGGAATTGGTGATCCTCTACCCATCTTGGCTTCTGAGAGACACTGCCCCTCTGAGAAGCTCTTTTTATACCCAATCATGTTGCCAATTGACCAAATTAGTGTTAATTGGTCTTCCAGCTCTTCATTATGCTCAAATTTACTTTTTCCAGCCTCTTATAGCTACTTGTCCCAACTTTTTGGGGATTTGTTGACACCGTGAAAATTTGAATCAACAACTTTTTCCTTTAAAATGATACATTTACTCGGATTAAACGTTTGATCTGTCATCTACGTTCTATTACAAATAAAATATTGACATTTTCCATCTCCACATCATTGCATTCCGTTTTTATTCACAATTTGTTTAGTGTCCCAACTTTTTGGGAATCCGGTTTGTATGTGTCACCGAGGTTCCTGGCCTCGGTCAAGTAAGATCCGGCATTTTATGTGTCAGCAGCAGCTATGGCTAATTGACACCTTCAGATTTAGCATGGCTATCATAGCTGAGCCGGGACGGCTCTTACTGGGAGTAGTCAAAGTGCTGGGTGGGTGACTAATCCCCATGTTCCAGGTCGGATTTTGCCAGGCATAAAAACAAGCCACCACTTAGTGTGACACGTGCCCCGATCATCCGGGCTTCTGCATTATTGGTTGCTTCAGGGATTACCACACTTCCATGGAGTACTAAATTTATATTCCCCTTCCCCAATTTACCCACTGACAATCGGATAAAAAACTATGGTTCTCAGACTTGAGACACTAAAACAAAAACAAAAAAAAATCTAAAATATTATTTTGTAAAACTAAAATAAATAAAAAAGTAGACATATTAGGCAATCACCGCGTTTGTAAGAATCTGCTCTATAAAAATACCCCATGATCTAACCCCTCACACGGTAAAAAGAAATAAAAAATGGTTCAAAGAAAGGTATTTTTTTGTCACCATACATCACAAATAGTGTAATAGCAAGCGATGAAAAAGTCATATGCCCGCCAGAATAGTGCCAATAAAACCACCCTCTCATCCTGCAAAAAATGAGCCCCTAGCTAAGATAATCAGCTAAAAACAAAAAAAAAAAACAGACTCTTAGACTATGGAGCTACTAAAATGTTTTTTTTGTTTGTCTATAAAAGGAAAATATAGTGTAAAACCTAAATACATTAAAAAAGTGGACATATTAGGTATTGCCGCGTCCGTAAGAATCTGTTCTATAAAAATACCCCATGACCTAACCCTTCAGATGAATACGGTCAAATAAATAAAATAAAAACAGTGCCAAAACAGCTATTTTTCATCAAATTTTCCATTTTAAACCATTTTTTCCAGTAACAAAGCAAGGGTTAACAGCCAAACAAAATGTAATATTTATTACCCTGATTCTGCAGTTTACAGAAACACCCCATATGTGGTCATAAACTGCTGTATGCTGTATGCTGCGGCTGGACGCAGAAGGGAAGGAACGCCGTCTGGTTTCTGGAAGGCAGATTTTGATGGCCTTTTTTGGGGGGCACCATGTCCCATTTTAAGAACTCCTGATGCACCCCTAGAGTAGAAACTCCATAACAGTGACACCATCCAAGAAACTACACCCCTCAAGGTATTTAAAACTGATTTTACAAACTTTATTAACCCTTTAGGTGTTCCTCAACAGTTTATGGCAAATGGAGATGAAATTTCAGAATTTCAATTTTTGGTAACCTTACCTCACAAAAATGTAATATAGAGCAACCAAAAATCATATGTACCCTAAAAATAGTCCCAACAAAACTGCCATTTTATCTCTTAGTTTCCAAAATGGGGTGACTTTTATGGAGTTTCTACTCTTGGGTTACATCAGGGGTCTTCAAATGGGACATGGTGTAAATAAACCAGTCCAGCAAAATCTGCCTTCCAAAAACCACACGGTGCACCTTTCCCTCTACGCCCTGCCGTGTGCCCGTACAGTAGTTTACAGCCACATATGGGGTGTTTCTCCAAACTACAGAATCGTGGCAATAAATACTGAGTTTTGTTTGGCTGTTAACCCTTGCTTTGTTACTGTAAAAAATGGATTAAAATGGAAAATTAGCCCCAAAATTTAAATTCTTAAATTTCATCTCCATTTGCCAATAACTCTTGTGGAACACCTAAAGGGTTAAAAGCGTTTGTAAAATCAGTTTTAAATACCTTGAGGGGTGTAATTTCTAGAATGAGGTCATTTTTGGGTAGTTTCTATTATGTAAGCCTCACAAAGTGACTTCAGACCTAAACTGGTCCTTAAAAAGTAGGTTTTTGAACATTTCTGAAAAATTTCAAGATTTGCTTCTAAACTTCTAAGCCTTGTAACATCCCCCAAAGATAAAATGTCATTCCCAAAATGATCCAAACATAATCTAGACATATGGGGAATGTAAAATAACTATTTTTGTAGGTATTACTATGTATTATAGAAGTAGAGAAATTGAAACTTAAACATTTTTGGTAAAATCTTTATTTATTTTTATAAATAGAAAAGCATATTTTTTACTCCAGTGTCATGAAGTACAATATGTGACGAAAAAACTATCTCAGAATGGCCTGGATAAGTCAAAGCGTTTTAAAGTTATCAACACTTAAAGTGACACTGGTCAGATTTGCAAAAAATGGCCTGGTCCTTAAGGTGAAAATGAGCCCGGTCCCTAAGGGGTTAAGGCACGGGGCTCTTAGGGGGGGGGGTCAGTTTTAAGGGCTGGGCGGCTGTGGAGGTCACTGTTTTGGGGGCAGGGTGCTGTAGATGTCCCTGTTATAGTGGATAGTGTTGATATCTTTTAACGACACACACAAACATTACATGAAATAGAATAAATATACCTCAGCGAAGCCGGGTCCTTCAGCTAGTATATACAGTATATATATATTTTAAAAAAAAGGAACGTGATGGCGGCACTAGAAAATAGAAACTGGCGGGTGCTAGGTCCAGGGATATAGCTGCTTACCCCATGTAGATAGAGAAGGAAACCGGACAGCACTCCAGGTAAAAAAAAGCAAATGGTGTTTATTCACCCATGTGGAAGGCAAAGTTTCAGCTCATACAAAGGCTCTTTGTATGAGCTGAAACGTTGCCTTCCACATGGGTGAATAAACACCATTTGCTTTTTTACCTGGAGTGCTGTCCGGTTTCCTTCTCTCTCTCTCTCTCTCTATATATATATATATATATAAAGCTGAGTGCATGTATATGTGTGTGCATGTACAGTGGGATGCGAAAGTTTGGGCAACCTTGTTAATCGTCATGATTTTCCTGTATAAATCGTTGGTTGTTACGATAAAAAATGTCGGTTAAATATATCATATAGGAGACACACACAGTGATATCTGAGAAGTGAAATGAAGTTTATTGGATTTGCAGAAAGTGATATAATTGTTTACACACAATCAGGCCGGTGCTACATGTGGTCTCTGTTGTTGTCATTTTATTGATTCCAAAACCTTTAGAACTAATTATTGTAACTCAAATTGGCTTGGTAAGCTCAGTGACCCCTGACCTACATACACAGGTGAATCCAATTTCGAGAAAGAGTATTTAAGGGGGTCAATTGTAAGTTTCCCTCCTCTTTAAATTTTCTCTGAAGAGTAGCAACATGGGGGTCTCAAAACAACTCTCAAAAGACCCGAAGACAAAGATTGTTCACCATCATGGTTTAGGGGAAGGATACAGAAAGCTGTCTCAGAGATTTCAGCTGTCTGTTTCCACAGTTAGGAACATATTGAGGAAATGGAAGACCACAGGCTCAGTTCAAGTTAAGGCTCGAAGTGGCAGACCAAGAAAAATCTCGGATAGACAGAAGCGACGAATGGTGAGAACAGTCAGAGTCAACCCACAGACCAGCACCAAAGACCTACAACATCATCTTGCTGCGGATGGAGTCACTGTGCATCGTTCAACGATTCGGCGCACTTTACACAAGGAGATGCTGTATACGAGAGTGATGCAGAGGAAGCCTTTTCTCCGCCCACAGCACAAAAAGTGCCGCTTGAGGTGGGCTAAAGCACATTTGGACAAGCCAGCTTAATTTTGGAATAAGGTGCTGTGGACTGATGAAACTAAAATTGAGTTATTTGGCCATAACAAGGGGCGTTATGCATGGAGGAAAAAGAACACAGCATTCCAAGAAAAACACCTGCTACTTACAGTAAAATATGGTGGTGGTTCCATCATGCTGTGGGGCTGTGTGGCCAGTGCAAGGACTGGGAATCTTGTCAAAGTTGAGGGACGCATGGATTCCACTCAGTATCAGCAGATTCTGGAGACCAATGTCCAGGAATCAGTGACAAAGCTGAAGCTGTGCCAGGGCTGGATCTTTCAACAAGACAACGACCCTAAACACTGCTCAAAATCCACTAAGGCATTTATGCAGAGGAACAAGTACAACGTTCTGGGATGGCCATCTCAGTCCCCAGACCTGAATATAATGGAAAATCTGTGGTGTGACTTAAAGAGAGTTGTCCATGCTCGGAAGCCATCAAACCTGAATGAACTAAAGATGTTTTGTAAAGAAAAATGGTCCAAAATACCTTCAACCAGAATCCAGACTCTCATTGGAACCTATAGGAAGCGTTTAGAGGCTGTAATGTCTGTAAAAGGAGGATCTACTAAATATTGATTTCATTTCTTTTTTGTGGTGCCCAAAGTTATGCACCTGCCTAATTGTGTTTAAACAATTATAGCACTTTCTGTAAACCCAATAAACTTCATTTCACTTCTCAGATATCACTGTGTGTGTCTCCTATATGATAGATTTAACTGACATTTTTTATCGTAACAACCAACGATTTATACAGGAAAATCATGACGATTAACAAGGTTGCCCAAACTTTCGCATCCCACTGTATGTATGTCCGCTAAATGAATCTGCACTGTCACATTTACAATCACGAAATTTGGCACACAGGTACATTAGGTGCCAGGGAAGGTTTTAGACTGGGTCTCAACTCTCTAGGATGTACCGTTCCTGAGATATTCCCCAAAAAATGGATTAGCCAATAGAAGCTTGGTCACATGACCCTTATCAGCCAATAGAAGCTCACAGACCCTTAGTCTCCACATGCACACAGTTTTACACCAGGTTTCCATAACAGCCCAGTCATTTTTCTTCACTGTTGCAGGTCAGCTTTAAAGGGGCAGGGCACTGTGGATGACACAGTTAAGGGGGCGGGATGCTGTCGGGTTTACTGTTAAAGGGGCGGGCTGCTATGGAGGTCTCTGTTAAGGGTATAGAGGAACTGTGGAGGTCACAATTAAGGGGATGGTCCGCTATGGAGGTCAGTGTTAAGGGGCGCAGTGCTGTAGAGGTCAGTGTTAAGGGGGCGGAATGCTGTGGAGGTCACTGTTAAAGGGGTGGGCTCTGTGGAGGTCTCTGTTAAGGGTATGGAGAACTGTGGAGTTCACAATTAAGGAGATGGTCCGCTATGGAGGTCGGTGTTAAGGGGGCGGGGTGCTGTAGAGGTCACTGTTATAGTGGATACTGTTGATATCTTTTAACGACACACACAAACATGAAATGAAATAGATAAAATTTACCCGTGTGAAGCCGCGTCCTGGATCTATCATCCTTCTAACCTCCATTTGTCTGTTTTGCTTTCTCTCCTATTATGGTTCCCCTTTTATCAGTTGATCAGCTTTCCATTCATACACAAGCCTTGTTCCCCTTGTCCTTGTGCTCAGGATCTCCGTACCAGGTGGGAAAAACTGCAGGAGTTATGTTTCTAAAATTTGTAAAAAAAAAGTAAAAATGTACTGTATATTCATGTCATACTAAAGTCAAAGTCTAATTTTCCTTATTTTCCCTGTATCCATCCCAGATTACTGTTATTACAGCATTTTAGTATATTTTATTGAACAGGTTATTTCTTGTACCATTTTACTTTCTCATTTTCTCATTTACTGCTCTACAGCTTCTGCTTTCATACTTAAACATTTTAGTTAAATGCACGTTTCCGTTTACTGGGTTTAGAACCTAAGTAGATGAGTTTTGGATGAACGTCATGAAAGCTCCACAGAAAATCACCTTGAAAGTGAAATCCCCAAACTGTAATATCACTTACAATGAGACATTCCGAAAATATTGTTATCATCAGTTCTGATTGACCAAATTCAAGTTCTAGCATCTCTAAAAAAAAATGTATAAATTTGCTTGTGAAATAATTTTTTTTCAATTTTACCCATTATTCTGTGAATCAGCAGGCCTCACCTCATCCTTATCTCCGCTCTGTAGAACGTCCATGTGTCAGCGTCACACCATAGCGGTGCAGGCAGGCATGGGGTTCAGCCAGTTCCCCCAGGTTCTCCAGATTACAGCGGTGCTTCTATTCTATAGTTTAGCTCCTTAGGATTTTAAAAAGTTGGGTGGTATGTGTGTAGTGTATATATGATGTACTTATGTATGCGTACAATGTATATGGTGTATTTATGGGTTTTGCATATATATGGTGTATGTATATGTAGACATGTGTCGTGACTCGTGACGCCTCGTGTCCACCGTTAAGTAGGGAACTTGTTCTTCAAAATTTCAATCCCACCTCTGGGTGCAGGGCTTAGTGCAGTCAGACAGTGACTGTACATGTATTAGTACATGGTTAATTTATACATTGCTGGTACACAGCTCAAGACTCCCCTGTGTCCACCTTATAGACATAAAATAGAAATGAATTAATTCAACAGAGAGCTAATTTGTATAATATGTATTTATATGCTAATAGTTTTATATTTGCTTAAAGTAATGAACTAAAATAAAATATAAAACTATGAATAATATAATGTTACTCATTTTACCTCTTAAAGATCTTTCATGTTTGTTTGTTTTCCCAATTTTGAACCCTCCTGACCCATTATCACCATGTAAATCACTTCGGTTTACATCCTGTATGCAGCACCTCCTGTTGCTAACCCATAATTAGAGATAAGCAAATTTCTCAATAATTAGATTCTGACAGTTCGCCGAATTTCCCAAAAAGATTTGATTTGATCCAAATTTATTTCCTGGCTACAGAGAGACTTATACTGTGGAGTAAAACACTGTGCCTGTATAGTGGTGTAGAACACTGTGCCTGTATAGTGGTGTAGAACACTGTGCCTGTATAGTGGTGTAGAACACTGTGCCTGTATAGTGGTGTAGAACACTGTGCCTGTATAGCGATGTAGAACACTGTGCCTGTATAGTGGTGTAGAACACTGTGCCTGTATAGCGGTGTAGAACACTGTGCCTGTATAGCGGTGTAGAACACTGTGCCTGTATAGCGGTGTAGAACACTGTGCCTGTATAGTGGTGTAGAACACTGTGCCTGTATAGTGGTGTAGAACACTGTGCCTGTATAGTGGTGTAGAACACTGTGCCTGTATAGTGGTGTAGAACACTGTGCCTCGCAGTAACACGCATAGGGAGTCTGCTGTGGTAGTGAGATAATCCCGTGAGTCCTTATGACATGCAGATGACAGGCGTCGCTCTTAGAATCACTGCACTTCACTTATTTGGGCAGTCACGGGGCCAAAACTGACGAAATAACTCAAGTGTGAACTCAGCCTTACAGGTCGATGTTAGCGCCAGGTATAAAGAACTTTTGCTTCAGGTACCCTTTGGACCCGGGAAATTAATAGCATTTCAATTCAATAGCCTAAGGCTAATAGGATCCTGTTTGTGGTCAAAATTAAAACTTAACATTTAGGCCTCCTTCACATGGGAGTGTGTGCCCCGTGGTCGTGCTGCGGCACGCAAAATGCGGGCCACAATGCACGAGCACAGTCTGTGGGACAGCCGCAGCGGATCGCGGACCCATTCAAGTAAATGGCCGTTCCGCAAAAAGATAGGACATGTTCTATTTTTTTGCGGAACGGAAGTACAGGACGAAACCCCACGGAAGCACTCCGTAATGCTTCCATAGGGTTATGTTCCGTGCTTCCGTTCCGCGATGCACCATAGCATGTGGGTGCGTCGCGGGAAAATGCACAATTTTTCTGCGCGAGTGCAAAACATTTTAATGCATTTTGCACGCGCGTGAGAAAAATCTGCATGTTTGGTACCCAAACCCGTACTTCTTCACAGAAGGGGTTAAAAAAATAATAATTTAACTCACCTTAATCCACTTGTTTGCGCAGCCCGACTTCTCTTCTGCCTTCATCTGTGAGGATAAGGACCTGTGGTGACGTCACTGCGCTCATCACATGGTCCATCACATGATCCATCACCATGGGCCCCAAAAATTTGTTGGCAGCCTTTTCTGCAGATTTCATTGTGAGATACACCTTAATTACATTCAGAGATTTAAATTAACTGCCATTTGGTGCACAAATCTTTAATTCAGGCCTACAGTGGGTCAGGCCGTGTGACATACACCCTGTTTGTACAGGGCTTACATTATTTCATTAATAAAACACTCTTTTTGGGGCATAAGCATGTTTGAAATTCCTGGGTTATATACTGCTGTCATATTCAGTTATTAAACAAACACCCGTTTGGGGAAAAAAAGTTTATTTGGCAGCCTTTGATGCAGATGTCATTGTAAGATACACCCTTTATACATTTGGGTTAGATTCAGAGATTTGAAATACTGCCATTTGGCGCACCAATAAGGCCTACACTGGTTCAGACCATGTGAGATACCCCCTCTACATACAGGGGTTTGATTCAGGCATTTGAAATACAGCCATTTTGGGCAAAGAAATCTTTAATTGAGGTTTAGGCCGTGTGAAATACACCCTTTACATACTGTTGTTCTATTGTACTATTAATTAAACACCCATTTATGGCAAGATCCTAAATTAGAAAAATATGAGGAGAGCATCAAATAAGGGACGTGTCCCAAGTCGTGGTGCTGCTGGTGGAGCTCCTGTTGCAGGGAGAGGACGTGGTCGATCTGTGCCAGCTACACGCACACGTGAAACCCCTTCCTCAGGTGCGAGTAGGCGACAGAACCTGCAGCGGTATTTGGTCGGGCCTAATGCGGCTCTACGAATGGTGAGGCCTGAACAAGTACAGACGATAGTAGTTTGGTTTGCTGACAGTGGATCCAGTTCCTTCACATTGTCTCCCACCCAGTCTCATGCTGAAAGACCACAGTTGGCACCTGCAGCCAATGTCCATCAGTCTTTCAACTCACCCCCTTGCAAATAAGCCAAGCAGTCTGAGCCCCAAGTCATGCAGCAGTCTCTTCTGCTTTTTGATGACTCTGTTAGCAGAGTTTCCCAGGGCCATCCACCTATCCCTGCCCCAGAAGTGGAAGAGATTGAGTGCACCGATGCCCAACCACTTATCTTTCAAGATGTGTACATGAGAGGACCATCGCAGCACGTCTCGGATGATGATGAAACACAGGTGCCAACTGCTGGGGCTTTCGAAAGTGTGCAGACCGACAAGGAAAACAGGGATGAAGACTGGGTGGAAGATGATGTGGAGGACGATGAGGTCCTCGACCCCACATGGAATCAAGGTCATGCGAGTGACCTATGTAGTTCGGAGGAAGAGGCGGTGGTCGCACAGAGCTACCAGCACAGCAGAAGAGGGAGTAGGGTGCAGCAAGGGACCAAGCACACCAAAGCCAGCTCAAAGGAGTTCCTCAGACAAAGTGCTGACGACAAGACACGAGTGGTTTGCACGCTGTGCAATCAGAGTCTGAAGCGAGGCATAAACGTTCTCAACCTGAGCACAACCTATATGACAAGGCATTTAAGTGAAAAGCACGAGCTGCTGTGGAGTAGACACCTCAAAAACCAAGAAAGGTCTCTGGCTCCTCCTGCTTCCTCTTCTGCTGCAGTCTTGGCCTCTTCATCCACCTCTGGAGTGACAGTGCCACCTGCCACCCCGCAAACAGAGGATCTGCCAGGAACACCAACACCTGGGTCACCAAGCATCTCCAGGAACAAAAGAGCGATGAGTGGTTTGTGCCAGTCAGCCTCAAGCCCGGCCTGGTGGTGTGCGATAATGCGCAAAATCTCGTAGCAGCTCTGGAACTAGCCGGTTTGACGCACATCCCTTGCCTGGTGCATGTGCCGAATTTGGTGGTGCAGAAATTCCTTAAAACTTACCCCAATATGTCAGAGCTGCTGCATAAAGTGCGGGCCGTCTGTGCGCGCTTTCGGCTTTCTCACCCTGCTGCTGCTCACCTGTCAGCGCTGGAGCGTAACTTCGCCTTCCCGCTCACCGCCTCATATGCGACATGCCCACAAGATGGAACTCCACCTTGCACATGCTGGCCAGACTGTGCGAGCAGCAGCAGGTGATAGTGGAGTTTCAGCTGCAGCGTGCACGGGTGAGTTGCTCCGTGGAACAGCACCACTTCACCACCAATGACTGGGCCTCCATGCGAGACCTGTGTTCCTTGTTGCGCTGTTTCGAGTACTTAGTTTCAGCGTTACTATCCCACTTCTATGCATCCTTGAAAAAACGCTCCTGGCGATGATGGAAGAGGATGTGGCACAGTAGGAGGAGCAGGAAAACGGATAATTTTGTAGGGTTTCCGGACAGTTATTACCAAGTGGCTCCGAGGGTGGGTTCCTGCACCCACCATCCCAAGGAACACAATTGTCCAGCCAAGGCACAGTTATAGAGGATGACGAGGTGGAGGATGAGGAGGAGGAGATGGAGGATGAGGAACCATGTTCACGGCAAGGTGGCACCAAGACCAGCTCATGACCATCACTGGTGCATGGATGGGGGGATACAGAGGACACTGACGATTCACCTCCCACAGAGGACAGCTTTTCGTTGCCTCTGGGCAGCCTGGCACACATGTTTATATGCTGCAGTGTCTCCACAATGACCGCCGAGTTGCCCACATTCTAACTTGTGCTGATAACTAGGTGGCCACGCTGCTGGATCCCTGTTACAAGGACAACGCACGGTCCTTATTTCCGTCACTGGAGCGTGATCGTAAGATGCGCGATTACAAGCGCACGCTGGTAGATGCGCTGCTGGTGGCATTCCCACCTGACAGCGGGGGCACAGTGGAAGCACAAGGCGAAGGCAGAGGACGAGGAAGAGGTCGCCAACGCAGCTGGGGCGCCGCCAGCACCTCAGAAGGCAGGGTTAGCATGGCCAAAATGTAGAAAGACTTTGTCAGCAAGCCACAACAACCAGCACCACCAGCTGATATGGAACGTCTTAGCAGGAGGCAGCATTTCACCAACTGAAGAAGCTGAGCGAAACACGCGTCAGGGGTGCGCTCACCAGGGTCCCAAGGTTGGTTCCCCTTTACTTATTTCTATATGTGTTGTCCATGCTGGTTATGACTTCTTATGTGTTGGATGTATATTGCATGCTATTTAGCTGCTGCTGGGGTGGAATATCCACATATTGCATCCATTCACATTTACAACATAGCTAGCATGGCAACAATTGCATCATCATTGAAAGCCCACACTTTCACCTGGCCTGTGTATGAGAAATCTTCTCACTTTAGCCATTTGGCTTACTCAGGCTAATAGGTGAGGTGTGCTTGGGGGATAGTTCCATATTGGTACCTTGGTGGGGCGCTGATTTGCAGTGCTGCCACTTTATTGCTGCTATTTTATACATATTTATTTATGTCTAAGGTTTTGTCTTTTTTGTGATGAACTAATAAAATATCTTGTGATGTACGTACATGTGTGTTGTTGTTTATCGGATCTATGAGTTGGTGCTCATACATGATTCTCTCACTGGTTTTGAGAGGTATATCGGTTATAATAACAACATGGTGGAGCAGTATGTGTGCACACGCCTACACGTACTGAATGACGGGTCTGCCCTCTTCAACTTCTGGGTCTCCAAATTGGGTACATGGCCTGAGCTTTCCCTTTATGCCTTGGAGGTGCTAGCCTGCCCTGCTGTCACAACCAGACAGCTGAGAAGCTCTGACAGAAGCCTTTCAGAACCTCCTCCTTGAGTTTTCTTTGTTGTGATGTTCAGTTCCTCATCTCGTTAGCCTCTCTCAGCTGTCATGTAGTTGGACTGATTGCATCCCTTTAAATTCCGCCCCATAATGCATTACTGGGCGGCTTATACTTCTTCCTGGAGTGTGTGTGCATGCTGATCCTGATTCCCAGTCTGCTACAAAGTTAAGTGCTGTACATTTATCTGTTATTTTCTGTTTGTTGGATCCCAGGTGACCCTGACTCCCTCCGTGTCTGGTGTAGGGAGCCGGTGGTCGTGTCCCCTCACTATTGTAGTTTGTTCAGGGGTTATATAGTCGAGGTACGTGGATATGCAACCATCCACATTTGGGATCTTTGCATAGGCTGAGCAGCCTGGGAAAGTGCAAGGTCTTGTGCAGGGGTCTCCCTTTTGGTTCCTTAGCTTTGGATCCAGTGAGTCATATATGCATGTTGCTTTGTCTTGTTTCCTGTACACCGTCCGTGACACCTGCCGTCAGTGTATTATCTGAACGTGTGTTTAGCACGGCAGGGGGCGTCATCACAGACAAGCGCAGCTGCCTGTCCACAGCCAATGTGGACAAGCTCACGTTCAATGAAATGAACCAGGCATGGATCCCTCAGGACTTGTCTGTACCTTGTCCAGAATAGACATGTATACCGGCTTTAACCAGCCATTGTTATACTGCAGCGCAATTGCTCATGTTTGTATTTTGGATATTTCACACTCTTTTGGAGTGTACACTTATTTTAAAAAATTTAATAAAACCAAAAACCTGTGTTGGCTACCTGGTAGCCTCCACCGCCGGTTCCACCTACACCGCTACGTCTACTGCCTCCTCAAACTCTTACTCCATATGGAACTCCACCTCATAAATCAAAATTTTTATTTTTATTTGTACGTGTTTTATTTTATATCATTTCACTATGTCATTTACATTTTTGGGTGAAATTCACAAATTCTTTGGTGTATAGCACCACTGCTATACCTAGTAGACAGGTTAAATTAAAAAAAATTATAACTGTCAGTTATATATTCTGGTGAAATTCAACAATTTTTGGGTGTATAGTACCACTCCTATATCTAGTAGACCGAAAAAAATAAAATAAAAAATGTCAGTTAGTTTTCTGTGAAATTCACCAATTTTTGGGTGTGATGTACCACTTCTATTCTGTTACATTCTTGGGTTGATATTATTCAATTTTAGACGTGAATAAACACCTGCTCTGCATAGGTGGCAGGGAATAAAATGTAATAAATTCATCAGTAATTAATGTGCACCACATTCTTTCATTCAATGCTTAAACTTTGAAAAGTTGTCACACTTTTACGCTTTAATAATTTCTCCCAAATTTCAATTCTATAATGTGAAATTTAAAAAAAATGCATCCTACCTTGGATGTGGTCTCTTTTTCTCACGCTCCCTCTCTGGTCTGGAACCCTGATTCCCCGCCACCCGTGATCGCTATGGTAGGCGCATAAAAGAACATTGAAAGTTGATAGAGCAGATTTCAAATTGGATCGTGAACATCACGGGGACGTGCGACATGGTGGGGCAGTAAGTGTGCACACGCCTACACGAACTGACTGACAGGGGTCAGCCCCTGCAACTTCTGGGTCTCCAAACTGGGCACATGGCCTGAGCTTGCCCTTTACCCCTTGGAGGTGCTGGCCTGCCCTGCAGCCAGTGTATTGTCTGAACGTGTGTTTAGCATGGCTGGGGGGGGTTATCACAGGTTATATTTCCCAATGTTTTGGGGTGTACCCTAATTTAAAAAATACAAATACATTTAAAACCAAAAAGAAGTGTAGGCTACCTCCTCCACCGCCGCTTCCTCCTACATCGCCACATCCACCGCATCCTCAACCTCCTACTGCATATTGACCTCCTCCTCCTAGAGCAAGATTATAGTTTTTTATTTTTACGTATTTTATGTTATTTTAAGTCATTTCCCTATCCACATTTGTTTGAAGAGCACTTGCCATGCTCTTAACCACATTTTGACGCCATTTGCAGCCCTCTAGCCCTTTTCATGATATTTTTACAGCCATTTTAGTGCTCAAAAGTTCGGGTCCCCTTTGACTTCAATGGGGTTCGGGTTCATTGTCAAGTTCGGGTCAGGTTCGGGTCCCGAACTTTAACTTTTTTCTGAAGTTCGGCCGAACCCGTCGAACCCGAACATCCAGGTGTCCGCTCAACTCTAATACCTAACACATGTACACACTGAAAATCAGCAGTCACACAGTAACACTAGCCACCCATCTCTCTATATAGGATGCATGGCTTTATATAGACAACAAGGCAAACACGTACGGCGCAGGAAGAGGAACTGGCATCATTCCCACAGTTATCAGGCCAGTCGTCCACAGGGGGCTCAGAGGTTGGGTTCCTGCACCAACAGCGGCCAGATACCCCACTGTCCAGCCAGGGCACAGTTTTGGAGGATGAGGAGGATGATGAAGAGGAGTAGAAGGATCCCCATTCACAGAACGGTGACACCCACCGAGGACAGCTTGTCATTGCTTCTGGACAGCCTGGCACACATGAGTGACTACATGCTACAGCGTGGAGCGTGAACAGAACATGCGCAAGTGCAAGCGGACGCTGGTAGAGGCGCTACTAATGGCATTCCCACTTGACAGAGGGGGCTCAGTGGAAGCACAAAGTGAAGGCAAGGAGGAGGAGTATGAAGTTGCCAACATATCAGAGGCATTGTCAGCATCTCAGAAGGGAGAGTTAGAATGGCCAAAATGTGGAAAAGCTTTGTGTGCATACCAAAATATCCTGCACCACCATCTGATACGGACCATCCTAGGAGGAGGCAGCGTTTCAGCGACATGGTGGAATAGTACTGAATGACTGGTCTGCCCCATTTAACATCTGGGTCTCTAAATTGGGCACATGGCCTGAGCTTGCCCTTTACACCTTGGAAGTGCTGGCCTGCCTTACAGCCAGTGTATTGTCTGAACGTGTGTTTAGCACAGCAAGGGGTGTGATCACGGACAGGCGCATCTGTCTGTCCACAGCCAACGTGTACAGGCTCACATTCATTAAAATGAACCAGGCATGGATCCCACAAGACTTGTCCGTACCTTGTGCAGGATAGAGAAGTTTACCAGCCGCACCCAGCCATTGTTATACTACAGCGCAGTTTGTGAGTTCTCTTTGCTATTTCCCCCAAAAAATAAAAAACAAAATAAAGAAAAAAGTGTTGACCTCCTCCGCCTCTTTTGCCTGCTCCACCATGTCCACCTGCACCGCCACATCCGCCTCCTCCATCTGCACCGCCACATCCACCTCTTCCATCTGCACCGCCACGTCCGCCTCCTCCATCTGCACGTCCACGTCCGCCTCAGCCATCTGCACCGCCACGTCCGCCTCCTTCACCTGCACCGCCACATCCACCTCTTCCATCTGCACCGCCACGTCCGCCTCCTCCATCTGCACCGCCACATCCACCTCTTCCATCTGCACCGCCACGTCCGCCTATTCCGCCTGCCCCGCCACGTCCGCCTGCGCCGCCACTTAAGCTGTGTCCTCTGCTTCCACGCTCAAGATATTATGTCTTATAATGGCAGAGTAAAGAAGTATATGGGCCTTACCCAGCCATTGTTATTCTGCAGCACAATTTCTGCGTTCCTTTTGCCATCTCCCAATGTTTGGTGGTTGACAGTTACCAACCCCCCCACCTCCCCCCCCCAAAAAAAAAATTGATAAATAACAATTGTAATAAGATGACCCATTTTGCCTCCATCCCAAAAATGTGGGAGAAAAAAAATTGTGTGGCGTATATGCAAAAATCATCAATTATTTTGAAAATTTAGAAAGACTGTAACTGTTATAGGAGAGGAAATTCTTCTGTGGAGTGTGTCTGAGAAACTTTGGCAATTTTTTTAAATTTAGAACACCAGTTTGCCATCCATTTTGAAAATTTAGAAAGAATCTAACTGTTATAGGAGAGGAAATTCTTCTGTGGAGTGTGTCTGAGAAACTTTGGCAATTTTTTTAAATTTAGAACACCAGTTTGCCATCCATCTTACTGTAGTAGGAGAAAAAATATTTTAATATATAGTCCCCAGATAGGGGACGTGCGAGATCAATAACTGAGACAAAAATTTTTACCCAGATTTAACCCAGGACATACAAGCACCAGGGGCGTTGCTAGAGTCTCAAAAGATCCGGGGCCCAATTCTCTAAGTCGACCGACCGCCCCAAACACTAGCACTGAAGACATTTTACTGTATTTGCTATACAGCTATACAACATCACATACCTGTCACATCCAGGGCCTACAGGTGACGTCTCCTCTGATGTGGATCTTCTCTGTCATCATCTTCTCCATTCGGTTGGAATAACTTCTCTCAGCCGCGCCTCGTCTCTGCAGAGTGTGACACACAGACATCTTAACTTCCTTACTTTTATGTACCCCCAAATAATATGCTGAGGAAAAATGAGTGCCCCCCATAGTAACAGTACTCCTCATAGTCCCACCAATAGTCATTCCCTTCTAGAATGCCCTCATTAGTAATACTGCCCCCAACAGTGCCTAACAGTGATAGTGCTTCCCAAGAGTGCCCCATTAGTAGAAGAGCTCTCCAGTATTAATAATGCCGTTACAGAGACCTCAGTAGAAATAAGGCCCCCTATTGTTCCCCCAGTGATAATAAAGCTATCTACAGACCCCTCAGTAGGAATAAGCCCCCACAATGCTCTTAGTAGAAATAATGCAGATCTATAAGTCCCTCCTATAGAGCCCCCAGTACTAATAAAAACACCTAATATCTCCTGTATTTAAAATGCCCCCCACATTGCCCCTAGTATTTATATTGACCCCTACTGTTATAATGCCCCCACAGTGCCCCTAGAATTTATATTGCCTCTTACTGTTATAATGCTCACACTTAAGTGCCGCCAGTATTTATATTGCCCCCTACTGTTATAATGCTCGCCCTGAAGCGCCACCAGTATTTATAATGCCCCCTGCAGTGACCCCTGTAGTTATATTCCTCCATTTACTGTCTTCAAAAATTATAATTCCTTAGCCCCTCCAAAATACAGTCACATGTAAATAACATCACACCATCTCTCCTGCCCCCTCCAATATACAGACCAACGTAAATAACATCACCCACTCCCCAGACGCCTTCAATATACCGTCCCATGTAAAGAACATCACCCCCTCAATATTTAGTCCCATGTAATATCACTCCCTCCCCTAGACACCTTCTACATACAGTCCCATGTAAATAAAATCATCCCCTCCCCAGCCACCTCCAACATGCAGTCCTATGTAAATAACATTACTCCTCAACATTCAGTCCCATGTAATATCACTCCCTCCCACAGCCACTTTCAACATATACTCCCATGTAAATAACATCACCCTGCTCCAGCCACCTCCAACATGCATTTCCATGTAAATAACATCACCCCCTCAGCTTACAGTCCCATGTAACTAACATAACTCCACCCCACTGTCCTATGTAAATAGCTTCCCTCCCTTCAGCCCTAACATACAGTCCCAGTTAAATAACTACAACTCCCAACATTGCTCTGCTTCTCACACTGAGTAATCCTCCCTTCACTTTCCTAACCACAGCTTCTTCCCAGGACTCCTCTCCTGCACTGGTCACATGATGGTGACATCATGGCAGGTCCTTTTTAGCTCCTGCATTCAGAGCTGATCACATGGACTGTGATGTCATCACAGGTCCTTCAGATCTTGCAGGGCATTAGATTCAATTGTATTGCCATCCTGAGGATGGCAAAACAGTTGTATCTGGAAGGCAGGCAGGACATTCGGGGCCTGGGACAAAACATCAGGGGCCCAGGCCTCTTTAGGGTGACGTCATCGGCGCAGGCGCACTGAGGAAGTGCTGAGGAAGCGAGCGTCCTTCTCTCAGAGCGCCTGCGCCGAATGAGGTGCAGGCGCGGGATTTGAATTGCAGACAGGGCCAGTCGGAGGAGGAGAGCGCTCCCAGGCCCTGTCAATCAGCAGGAGGAGGGTGTTTTGCTGAAAAGAGGCTGCGGTGGCTACCAGTAAGTAGACGCCCTACTTGCTGGTAGAGAGGTAATTTACATATTATAAAAGTGCTGTTCTTAAAGAAACTAGCCAACAGAAAAGGGTAAGAGCCCTATATATTGAAAAATCGCAGTATAAGGATTTTAATTAGCCTAAAAAAAAATATATGACTTTTGAGGGGTGACAGAAGCCCTTTAACCTAGCAACGCCCCTGACAAGCACCAAACTGTCACGCAAACAGAATTGACAGACACCTCCACGTCCACAGCCTGCTCAACTTCCTACTCCATTTGGACCTCCGCCTCTTGGTTCGAGATTGTTAATTTTTATTTTTATGTATTTTTGTTATTTTGCAGCCTTCTTGTCCTTTCTATGACTTTTTTACAGCCATTTTAGTGCCCCAAAGTTTGGGTCCCCATTGACTTCAATGGGGTTCGTTGTTTGGGTCAAGTTCGGAACCTGAACTGAACTTTGAAACAAAGTTCGGTTGACCCCCCATCCAGTGTTCTGCTTATCCCTACTCATTACTTATACTATGTGGTATATTTTGTGCGGCTCTGTATTGTCTGTACGTGGTATGCATGTATATGTAACCCTGTGAAGTTACACAGGCTGCATTAGCTGAAATGCCCAGTAGATGGCAGATGGACTCAGTATGCTGTTAATAAGACATTGAGCATTGGTCACATGATTGTGACATCATCGTAGGTACTGGAGTTTTCTGGAAGTTACTACATGCTCAGCCAGAGAAAGGACATGTTGTGAGAGACTGCAGCACAGAGATGGAACCTTGCTGAGAGAACTTGCTTCACCCAAGATCACACCTGCTGAGAGAGGGACCTGCTGGCAAAGACAAGCACTGAGTCCAGACGTCTGGTGAATCCAGTGAGAGGAGACTGCTGCTGACTGACCGGGCTAATCGTGTTGTGAGGGTAAGCCAAACCTCTCCCTGTATCACCACAGGGCACCTGTCTCCTCACTCACAGTAAAGACTCTGAGGTCCAGTGACGGACATTACACAGCTCAGGCTGCTTCAGTGACCCTGCCGAGCAGGACTTTAAGGGCCCCAACTCTCCTATGTGCACCAACGGCCACTAGGGCGAAGATAAGGGTTGGGACACAGGCGTGCTTGTGGGTGGGTGAGGAAAATCCACATTGCATTGTTATCTGTGTTATTCTATTGTATTTTCTTATGTATGTTGGTTAATTTGCTGCTTACTATATAAAGTGAATTCCAGTTAGGCTGTGTCAGTCTCATTGCACCAAGTATGTTCCCAGTGGGACCCCACATCCCTACCCCGGATGCTCCACTGGGTGGAGGCACTGCCGCAGACATGTACCCCAGCTCCCAGATAGCAGAGGCTCAGGATCTGCCTGTCAGGCATAGTGAGTTAACTAGGTTTAGGGACCCCAAAGACACTAGGGGGCGCCTTCAAAACCCCGTTACATGTGGAGGCACTGCTGAGATGAACTGGGGTACAACCAGTGAGAATAAGTTAAGTCCTCAGGCCACTCCCTCCTTTGCAAAAGAGTGGGCCCAGCAAAGAAATGTACCATTACAGCAAGCTGTGATGTTATGCAAAGTCCCATCCTGCTGTGAGATGAATCACGTCATCTTGTGTGTAGAAATTCGACTGGGAATAGAAATGGCGACCGTCAGGGATATCCTGCAGGATTCCGGAGGCCAAACTTACATGTTAATATATTGTCATACGGACTTGGGAGACCATGAGATGCCTACCAACGTTCATTTATATGGAGCCCCGGATGAAGGATGCTCCTTAGTGTACGCTCTCCTTGATAAGAAAGAAAGGGTCTCACTGCAACAACCCTTTAAATTAGAACAGAGAGATTATGTCACAGAAAATTATTCTAAGCTCCTGACTCCCATCCCCGGAAAGACCGGAGCCATTCCTAAACAAGCTGCCCATCCTCCTAGAGGACAGGGGATGATTACTCCTAAAGCAGAATCTCATCCATCTACAGCATTACTGAAACCAGACAACCCTTGTGGCGAAACCAACCTCGCCACTGTGTTTTGGAGGGGGCTGTTTACCAGCCCCCTGCCCTGGGATTATGGCCCCATAAGTTATTGGGTCTTACGGCACTTGGGACAGAGCCCTCTGTCCCTGGATTGCATCATTTGCCTTACTTGCTTGGAGGAAGCACATGGTGCGAACAATAGATAGCGGCCATTTTACCTCACAGACACTGTTCTGACTTTTCCACACGGTGCTATCTTGCCTGTATTTGGTGCACAGAGACATCCTTCAGTAGTTTGAAACTACCAAACAGGGGACACATTTATTAGTGACTATTTTTGGTATAACTTGTATATTTTCAGTGTAACTGTATCTTCCAAACTACTGAACGGATGTGGGTGAATTTTGGACATGTGGTTCACCAAGATCCCCCGGTTCCGAGGATATATTGGTTATGGGGTTATTGCATGTTTTGGGGTTCCTGTGATATGTTTTATAAAATTGTATGTTATGTGAGGGCACCCAGATAGCTAATATTATTGTATTCGTGTATTCTGAGTGCCATTCACCTAATGATATGCACTCAGACTTGAGCTATCTGGGGATATGTTAAATGTCTGTGTTTGCTGTGGGGGTGTGCCATTGTGTGTTTAAATGGTGATGTCTGTGCTGTTGTCTCCACATGTGTATTGGTGATCTCCCCTTTGTCCTGAGAGATAATTGGATTGTCTTCGGTCGTCTCCGGGACAGAGGGGAGGAAACCATGATGCATTGTGGGGATATGTTGTATCTGCAACAAACTGTAATAAAAACCAGGCTGGGTGTGCCAGCACTTCAGATCACTGCTTGACCCTCAAGACGGAGCCTTGTCTCGTTATTGGGGGGATTCCCTATATGCTGTTAGAGACTGATTGCCAGGAGTGTAAGCTGACTGTACGCTTTTCCTGTTCGTCTGACTGACAGCTATTTGTGAGGTTCCAGTTTGGAGTGCTATTTTGTATCCAGTTCGGGAGGTTGGTGTTCTGCAGTAGCTGTGCCTGTCTCTCGGAAAGGGGCATATCGCCTAAACGGATTTTAGCCCCTTGTCTGCAGAAACTGTGCCGTTACATTGGTGGCAAGCAGCGGGATCGTTCCTACAGCCAGAAGGACAGCTACAGGAGACACCATTTCTGTGGATTCTACAATTTAAGGGCAACGCATGTCTCAGTACAGTGACCCTAAAAGCACCAGGATGGAACCAGCAGTGGAGTACAGATACTCTGTGGAGGAATTTGACCGTATGATGTGGTTGCGGCTGAACTTCTTCGGACCCAATCCAGCTGAGAAATACGTGAAGTTCGTGAGGAATCTAGTGTCTACGACCCTACTATACCGGGCAGAAGGTGACGGTCAGCTGCCACGTTGGGTGGACCTCCATCGGAAGTTACGGTTGCGGGACAGTGGGAGCCCAGTCTCCATTCCCCAGCGGCAGTGTGAAGTGCAGGGAGAGGAGAGCAGCGGCCTCCCTCCCCAGTGGCAGGCTGAGTTACAGGGGGCAGAGGTAGTTGTTCCTGCCCCCCAGCAGCAGAGTGATATGCCGGGAAGGCAGTGTGAAGTGCAGGGAGGGGAGAGCATCGTCCTCCCTCCCCAGCGGCAGGCTGAGTTACAGGGGGCAGAGGTAGTTGTTCCTGCCCCCCAGCAGCAGCATGATTTTTTGGGAATTGGGAGCCGAGTCTCCATTCCCCAGCGGCAGACGGAGTTACAGGGGGCAGAGACAGTCGGTCCTGTCCCCCAGCGGCAGAGTGTCCTACAGGGAATAGAGAGCCCAGTCTCCTTTCCCCAGCAGCAGGACACTGTATTGGGAGCGGAGGCGGTCGGTCGCCCTCCCCAGCGGCTGGAAGTATGTATGGGAGAGGAGCTCGTTACCCCCTCTCCCCAGCGGCAGATTAACGCACCAGGGGGAGACAGTAAGCCCCACAACTGTGTAGATGGGACCGTGGTCTCTGCACTTACAGCACAGGGGGTAGGGACAGTTGTTCCTGTCCCCCAGCAACAGGGCAGTTTAGCCAAAGGGGAGACAGTCGGTTTCCCCCTCCAACAACCAGACTCCAACCAGGCTTCTTCCATGGTAGCGCTGGCACCAGGGCAGAGTACCGCTGATCCCTGCCCACAAAGCAACCTCCACTCCAAGCCAGGGAGCAACTCAGAGACCGGGAGTACCAGCTACAAATATAACCTTGGTGGATTCACTGGACAGAGACAGGCTACTAAATTCAGCAGGTCCAGTATTGGGTTGTGGGTGGGCTGCCAGACTAACTCAGGTACCGACCGGCGTGAGGTCAGGTATCTGGTTAGTCTTCCCTGGGGGGGGAGATGTGTGGCGAAACCAACCTTGCTACTGTGTTTTGGAGGGGGCTGTTTACCAGCCCCCTGCCCTGGGATTATGGCCCCATAAGTTATTGGGTCTTACGGCACTTGGGACGGAGCCCTCTGTCCCTGGATTACATCCTTTGCCTTACTTGCTTGGATGAAGCACATGGTGAGAACAATAGATAGCGGCCATCTTACCTCACAGACTGTTCTGACTTTTCCACACGGTGCTATCTTGCCTGTATTTGGTGCACAGAGACATCCTTCAGTAGTTTGAAACTACCAAACAGGGGACACATTTATTAGTGACTATTTTTGGTATAACTTGTATATTTTCAGTGTAACTGTATCTTCCAAACTACTGAACGGATGTGGGTGAATTTTGGACATGTGGTTCACCAAGATCCCCCGGTTCCGAGGATATATTGGTTATGGGGTTATTGCATGTTTTGGGGTTCCTGTGATATGTTTTATAAAATTGTATGTTATGTGAGGGCACCCAGATAGCTAATATTATTGTATTCGTGTATTCTGAGTGCCATTCACCTAATGATATGCACTCAGACTTGAGCTATCTGGGGATATGTTAAATGTCTGTGTTTGCTGTGGGGGTGTGCCATTGTGTGTTTAAATGGTGATGTCTGTGCTGTTGTCTCCACATGTGTATTGGTGATCTCCCCTTTGTCCTGAGAGATAATTGGATTGTCTTCGGTCGTCTCCGGGACAGAGGGGAGGAAACCATGATGCATTGTGGGGATATGTTGTATCTGTTCTGTATTTGCAAAACTGTAATAAAAACCAGGCTGGGTGTGCCAGCACATCAGACCACTGCTTGACCTTCAACACGGAGCCTTGTCTCGTTATTGGGGGGATTCCCTGTATGCTGTTGGAGACTGATTGCCAGGAGTGTAAGCTGACGGATACGCTTTTCCTGTTCGTCTGACTGACAGCTATTTGTGAGGTTCCAGTTTGGAGTGCTATTTTGTATCCAGTTCGGGAGGTTGGTGTTCTGCAGTAGCTGTGCCTGTCTCTCGGAAAGGGGCATATCGCCTAAACGGATTTTAGCCCCTTGTCTGCTGAAACGGTGCCGTTACAACCCTGAAGTACGCACCCTGCCTACAGGAGGTAGTGATGTATCGGACATACTACAGAAACTCTCAGAAGCCATAGTGACGGCAAACCACACTCATAGTTACCGCAAACTAAAGGTGTTTTCTGGGAATCAGCCTGTTCCTTCAGGAGAAGAGCCTTTTGAGGTCTGGAAGGATAATGCTATGCAGTTGTTGGAGGAATGGTCTTGTACGGATACCATAAAGAAACAGCGGTTGGTGGAGAGTCTCCGTTTTCCCGCTACAGACATGATAAGACTGTACAAGGGAGTAAATGGGCAAGCTACTGTGCACGACTATCTACAAGTTTTACAGGATGCTTATGGGAGATCAGAAGATTTGGATGATCTGTTGGTTAAGTTCCTAGCCACTAAGCAGAAGGAGCATGAAAAAGCCACTGACTATATCAACCGGTTACAGCTATCGCTTGGAAAGTTATTCCATAAAGGAGCAGTCACTGCCTCTGAGTTGGATGCTCGGCTATCTAAGCAAATTCAGAGAGGTGGTTTGACCAATAATCCAGTTATGATTCTGCTGAGAGCCAAGTTGGATGATAAAGTTCTGCCTTATTCCACATTAATAAATACAGCCAGGAGATTGGAAGATCAGACGTGTCCACCCCTACAGAAGGAGAAAGAGGATACAGAACTGTCAGCTCTTAGGAAGAAGGTGGCTGAATTGGAGCTCTTATGCAAATCACCACCAGAGAGAGCAGATCCTCCCCCTGGAAGTGGGGGGCAACACAGGAAGACTCAGAAAAAACAGTTTCCAGAGGATTCACCCCGCCGAGGGGACTGCTTTAAATGTGGAAAGTCAGGGCATTTTCAGCAGGAGTGCCCTGCGAATTCCATGGAGGTGGATGTGGAGGTGCTGGCAACCGAGCTTGAGGATACTCAAATGACCAGGTCTTACAAGCGACGGAAGACCCGGCCTACATATAGTTTATCTGTAGGGGCCAAGATTGGGCCAAAATCTTTGATACACGTGCAAGTAGAAGGAATTCATGCTTCAGCATTACTAGATACAGGTTCTCAAGTCACCATTATCTACAGAGACTTCTATGAACGTCATTTGAAACACATTCCTATGGAACCTGCAGGAGAGTTTCAGCTATGGGGCGTTGGGTCTCAAGCTCAACCTGTGGAGGGATGCATAAAAGTGACCATAACTATTCCCCAGTTAAACACCGGGATGATATGTCCTATGGAGCTGGAAGTTTTGATATGCCCTGCAGCCAAGAAAGTGTGTGCCCCAATAATATTGGGTACTAATGCAAAGATGGTACAGGATGTATTCAAGGCCTATCTGACCGAAGTGGGAGACGTCTCCTTAGACCGATTGATGGAGGTCAGCCCTGTCCTAGGAAAAGAGTGTAGACGACTAGCCCTTGAAACAAAACCAGGGTCGTGCCACTATTCAGGAACAGAATCCGCATTTGTGAAGCCTGGTGAGACCAAAACCTTACGAGCCATAGCCTCAATGCACCATGAAATGTTGGGGGGAACTGGACAATACCTTATTGAGTCTCTGCCTGAAGAGGATCAGAAGAAGGGGTGGACTCTCATACCTGAGGTAAAAGATTGGCGAAAAAGGTGGTGTCGGAGCTTTCCTGTGATGGTACAGAATTTAACCCCCACAGAAATCCGGATTGATCGTCATCAGAAGATTGGCGTGATACACCTTTTAGATCAAGTTTCGTCCATCATGTCTGTGAGTGCAGAACAGAAGGATCATGTGAAAGCACCTTTAGATTTTGATCTAGAAGATTCTCCTCTACCGCAGCAATGGAAAGACAGCCTTCGTTCAAAACTGGCCACCCGAGAGGGAGTGTTCTCCAGAGCAGAGATGGACGTGGGGTGTTCTAAGAGTGCCACCCATGCTATAAGACTTGCTGATCCTACTCCTTTCAGAGAAAGGTCAAGAAGAATACCCCCTCGAGATGTGGAAGATGTCCGGGACATACTCCAACAGATGGAAGGAGCAGGCATCATCACAGAGTCCCGGAGCCCCTATGCCTCACCTATTGTGGTAGTGAGGAAAAAGAATGGTTCAGTTCGGCTATGTGTGGACTACCGTAATCTGAACAAGAGGACTGTGCCAGATCAGTACACTTTGCCCCGGATAGAGGATCTTCTGAACGCCCTATCTGGCAGCCAGTGGTTCAGTGTGCTTGACTTGAGGTCTGGATATTATCAGGTACCCATGAAGAAGGAGGATCAGGAAAAGACAGCGTTCATCTGCCCTTTGGGGTTCTTCCAGTTTACCAGAATGCCACAGGGAGTCACAGGAGCTCCTGCTACTTTTCAGAGGCTGATGGAGAAAACTGTGGGGGATATGAATCCCAAAGAGTGTCTAGTGTATCTAGATGACCTAATTGTCTTCGGGAAGACACCAGAGGAGCATGAACAAAGATTGCTAAAGGTGTTGGATCGACTTCAAGCTGAAGGCCTGAAGCTATCAGTGGACAAATGCCGATTTGCCCAGAACTCTGTCACTTATGTGGGGCACATAGTCTCCGCTGAGGGAGTAGCCACAGATCCTGCTAAAATTGAAGCAGTGTTGAATTGGCCAAGACCAAATAACATCAGTGAGTTGCGGTCCTTTCTCGGATTCTGTGGTTACTACCGAAGGTTCGTGAAAGACTACTCAAAGATTGCTCGAGAGTTACATGACCTACTGAAGATTACCTCTGACGTAAAGGGTGCTAAGGCACTATATCCTAAAGACCCCTTTGGAGAAAAATGGACTTCAGGATGTGAAGATGCCTTTCTGACATTGAAGAAGAGACTTACAGAAGCTCCTGTCTTAGCCTATGCAGACCCTGAGAAACCATATATCCTCCATGTGGATGCCAGTATGGAAGGCCTAGGGGGTGTATTGCACCAAAGTTATCCAGAAGGATTGAGGCCGGTGGCTTATATAAGTAGAAGTCTTACAGGAGCAGAGAAGAACTATCCAGTCCATAAATTGGAGTTTCTGGCACTCAAGTGGGCCATTGTGGATAAGCTGCATGACTATTTGTATGGAGCAACATTCGAAGTAAGGACTGACAACAATCCACTTACTTACATCCAGACTACAGCTAAGCTGGATGCCACAGGACATAGGTGGTTGGCTGCCTTGTCAAGCTACAGTTTCAGCCTGAAGTACAAGCCTGGGCCCAAGAATGTCAGCGCAGATGCCCTGTCCCGCAGACCTAGACTCCCTCCTCACCAAGAAGAAGAGGAGTGGGAAGAGATCCCTGGGCCGGGGGTAGGAGCCTTTTGTCAGATGTATGTGGTGGCCGAGAGTCAAGAAGAATTTGCCGAGCTAAGAGGGATAGACTCCATTAGCCACTCTCCAGAAGCCGTGCCTGAGGTGTTCCATGCTCCAGTCATGCTTCAACAGTGGTCCAGTATAACCACAGAAGACAAGAGGAAGGCTCAAGCGCAGGACTGGTATATTGGGATAGTTATCAGAGCCATAAAGACTAAGAATCCTAAATTGCTGACTTCTCTACCTGTGAGTCAAAGAGAATTATACCGAAGAGAATGGAGCCGACTACATCTCGAAGATGAAGTACTCTATAGGGTTGTGAAGTATCATGATCACCCTGACAGAAAACAATTGGTACTACCGCACAGACACCGTGGCATGGTCCTGAGAGCTCTCCACGATCAACATGGGCATCTCGGGGTGGACAAGACCTATGGCCTAGTACAAGATCGGTTCTATTGGCCTCGCATAAGGGAACATGTCGAGCAACATGTAAAGACATGCAGGAGGTGTATCCAGAGGAAGACCCTGCCTGTGAGAGCTGCCCCTATGGGTCATCTGAAAAGTATGGGACCCATGGATCTTGTGTGCATGGACTATCTCTGCATTGAGAGCGATACAGCGGGAATTGGAAATGTGCTGGTGGTAACGGACCATTTCACCAGATATGCTCAAGCCTTCCCCACTAAAGATCAAAAGGCTGTGACTGTAGCCAAAGTCCTTTGGCAGAAGTATTTTATTCACTATGGACTACCCAATCGGATACACTCTGATCAAGGTAGAGACTTTGAGAGTAAGTTGATCAAGGAGCTGTTGGGCATGTTGCAGGTGCAGAAGTCCAGAACCACACCTTATCATCCGGAAGGGGATGCACAGCCAGAACGATTCAATAGGACCCTCCTAGATATGCTAGGGACTCTCAAGCAAGTCGAGAAGCGGTCTTGGAGTAAACATGTGGAAGCCATGGTCCACGCATACAACTGTACAAGGCATGAATCTACAGGGTTCTCACCCTATTTCCTAATGTTCGGAAGAGAAGCTCGATTGCCGATAGATGTCCGTTTGGGAGTGTCTCCTGATGGAACAGATTCAACTTCACACTTTCAATATGTGAGGAACCTCAAACAAAACCTTCATCGGGCCTATGAGTTGGCTACCCAAGCTGCAGCAAAAATGGAAGAACGGAACAAAAGAAGGTATGATTCTAAGGTGAGATATCGGGAGATTCAAGCAGGGGATAAAGTTCTTCTCCGGAATCTAGGTGTGCCTGGAAAACACAAACTGGCTGACAGATGGAAAGATATCCTGTTTGAGGTTGTGTCCAAACTGGAAGGACTGCCAGTGTACAACATTAGGGGCCCGGAGGGCCGAATAAAGGCTTGGCATAGAAACCATCTGCTTCCAGTTGTGTATGCTGATGAAGAGGAAGAGAGTAGTGAAGAACTGGAGGAAAACCCAGCAGAGAGTCCTGGAAATGGGACAGAGGAGACCCCGGGAACTCCCAGTGCAGAGGATCAGTGGTGGTCATCGCCCGCAGAAGAAACACAGCAATTGCCTCCTTTAACTCCTGTGGTTTCACAAAGTCCCGAAACCTCTCCTGGGTCACAAAGTTCTCCAAGGTTGAATCCAGAAAGTCCATGTTTTGTGCCTGGAACTTCCCTTAGAGACTCTACTTCGAGGGCAGGAGTTGAAGTTCCACAGTTGATGTCCCAAGATCCTCTCCCACAGCGAGAACTGAGACACAGCACCAGAGTGCGGCAACCCCCTAGGGCCCTAGTTTATGATAATATAGGAGAGCCCAGTTATGCCCCGCTGACACAAGCAGCATCTAAAATGGCCACTTTCCTACATGCACTAGCTGAAGTGGTAAATGTTAGCGACTCTTTACCCTAGATAACTAGCTAGCTAGGATGTTACTGTGTTAACTGTACTGTATGTATGCTAAACCTTTTTCTGTTGAGTTTTTTTTGTTAAGCTCCCTGGCTAGGACTTGCCAGTGGAAGGCAAGTATTTTCAAGGGGGAGCATGTAACCCTGTGAAGTTACACAGGCTGCATTAGCTGAAATGCCCAGTAGATGGCAGATGGACTCAGTATGCTGTTAATAAAACATTGAGCATTGGTCACATGATTGTGACATCATCGTAGGTCCTGGAAGCTTTCTGGACGTTACTACATGCTGAGCCAGAAAAAGGACATGTTGTGAGAGACTGCAGCACAGAGATGGAACCTTGCTGAGAGAACCTGCTTTACCCAAGATCACACCTGCTGAGAGAGGGGCCTGCTGGCAAAGACAAGCGCTGAGTCCAGACGTCTGGTGAATCCAGTGAGAGGAGACTGCTGCTGACTGACCTGGCTAATCGTGTTGTGAGGGTAAGCCAAACCTCTCCCTGTATCACCACAGGACACCTGTCTCCTCACTCACAGTAAAGGCTCTGAAGTCCAGTGACGGACATTACACAGCTCAGGCTGCTTCAGTGACCCTGCCGAGCAGGACTTTAAGGGCCCCAACTCTCCTATGTGCACCAACGGCCACTAGGGCGAAGATAAGGGGGTGGGACACAGGCGTGCTTGTGGGTGGGAGAGGAAAATCCACATTTGCATTGTTACCTATATTACTCTATTGTATTTTCTTATGTATGTTGGTTAATTTGCTGCTTACTATATAAAGTGAATTCCAGTTAGGCTGTGTCAGTCTCATTGCACTAAGTATGTTCCCAGTGGGACCCCACATCCCTACCCCGGATGCTCCACTGGGTGGAGGCACTGCCGCAGACATGTACCCCAGCTCCCAGATAGCGGAGGCTCAGGATCCGCCTGTCAGGCATAGTGAGTTAACTAGGTTTAGGGACCCCAAAGACACTAAGGGGCGCCTTCAAAACCCCGTTACATATATATTGTATGTATAGCATATATAGTATATGTAGTATATTTTGTGGTATATATAGTACGGTACATGGAACATGTGGTTCTGAATTGCCTGTCTTGACTTGTGCACAGGTCCGTTTATTTTTCATATATTTTTTTTTTTCACTCTGCAATTCCTATAACATTATGTCTCAGTTGACCTAATTCATGTATTACAAGGAGCCCTCCCTGGAATCTCCAGATACTGATTATTCTACACATGAAGGTATAAAATGGTCGTATTTCTAAGCTTTATTTCATTATTTGACTATTCCAAGTGTGATTTTATTTTTATGTTTTATTGTAAGACCAGAATACGGTGTAATTGGCTGTAATATTATCTGCACGTTCTGCACATCAGAGATAAAACTGCGCTGAGCTAAATACGTGAAATCATCAGATGGATGTAACATGGACATGTCTTAGACCCTGTGTCACCATGGACTGGTGTAGGCTAACCTGGGAAATATAGTCTTAGGGAATCCTTGTCTCCACCTTTAACCCCTTTACTAAGGTATGGTCCATGCTCCATGGGTTCGTCCTAGATTGCTTTCCTGGCAGTAAATGTACTATAGGATCCACATGAAACAACTGGTTTCCAATGTTCACTACTTCAGAAGGAGCCTCAGCAGCATCTCTGGGTGTAAATAACCTGAAGCAGGATGACACACGTAGAAGAATGATCCAGCTCTCAGGTCAATCTGCATTTCATCTCCATGAGTCCACTATAACAGGCAGCAGACTCTGTATGATCAGTGTGACTGGATAGGACAAGGACCTTACACTGGAAACATGAGCTGAATTCATGGAGGATAAAAACACATTGAGCGGAGAGCCGACAGTCAGAGACAAGGGTAAGGCAGAGTCAGAAGTCAGATAAGATGCAGGGTATGGTGTCTGGACATGGTCAGCACATCCAAACAAAATGAAGTAAATGTACCAGTGTGCAACTCCACCATGCAAAAGCAAACAAGCATAGAAGATCCATCAAATTTTGATCAAATTGTGAGAACTAGGAGGTGATCTCATGCAGATAAGACCCTACACTAAGGGCACGGCCACATGGTCAGGTTTCCTGAAGCAATTTTGGAAGCCAAAATCTGGATTAGATCATAAATGGAGAGAAAGTATAAGGATGGATATGACTTCTCTTTTTTGAATTCACTCATTATTTTGGCCTCCAAAATTGGATGCAGAAACCTGTGGCTGTACCCTGAAGAACTTACCTCTGCTAGTTCCAAGCCAACAAATGAACTCAGGGCAGGAAGGATCCAGAGATTATGCTAGTAGTAAAAACAGCCTTGTATATATTGGGGGAGTTCTAAACCGAGACAGAGACAAAATTTGCACAAAAGACTTCACAATATATATGTATATTCAAAATAGCAGTAATGATGTACATAATGAACCATAAATTCAATGTTTGCAGGTGTCTCAGCAGCTTCAGAATGCTGCTCGTCTTTTGGGCTCCTTTGCTTTTTGCACTGTGTGCACCTGCATGTTTATCTCACGTTGATGAGCAAAATCCAGGGCACATTTGGAAAGATGAATACTCAACGTAGCTGGTGTGCCCTGGGTTTCTCTTATCTACATTACATGGTTGAAGAATCCTTCTTTTGGTTTATCTCAAGTTCTTTGGAGGAGCTGGCATGTTCTGTAGTGTGCATAGAACTGTACATGTATGGTGGGTCGGAGCCTCTAGCTTGGTCATGCACTCCTCCTTCTATCCAAGGCAGTTCTTTTTTAGGACAAAATATAGCTGGATCTCACCTGCATCTGTTTGCTTTAGGGTCTCATATCTACAAGGTTTTCTTGATGGGACAGAAAGGCTCACAAATAACCTGTGCACAAGAACCTCACATACATGTGTACAGTGAACATATGGATGGCAGTAAGATAAGGCATGATAATCCATATACAGAGAGCTGCTGCACCTTGTGTGATTACTCCTGTCAGGGAAGGAGATTCTCTTGACTTCATACCTCTATATACTAAATCTGATGGGGAAACAATGAGATACTGTGCTGTAAAAATAACACTTGAAAATTGCGAAAAACAAGTGTCAGGCAATGAACAAACCAAGGAAACTGCCAGATTTCAGCTCTGAAGCCAGAAGAATTATAAATAAAGCCCTGAAGTAGATTTATCTCAGAAACAATACAGGATAAGTAATGTAATGTAACCACACAGTTCACAATGTGTAGAGAAAAAGAGAAGAGATTTGCGGCACTCACCGAAGTAGTAATTATGTTGCAGCTTTATTCAAAACTTCATGAAGAGACGGTGCACATGTAGGATCCTGGGGCACCACACAGTGACTGCACCAGCAGAATAGTGAGTGCAGCTCTGCAGTATAATACAGGATGTAACTCAGGATCAGTACAGGATAAGTAATGTATGTACACAGTGACTGCACCAGCAGAATAGTGAGTGCAGCTCTGGAGTATAATACAGGATGTAACTCAGGATCAGTGCAGGATAAGTAATGTATGTACACAGTGACTGCACCAGCAGAATAGTGAGTGCAGCTCTGCAGTATAATACAGGATGTAACTCAGGATCAGTACAGGATAAATAATGTATGTACACAGTGACTGCACCAGCAGAATAGTGAGTGCAGCTCTGGAGCACAATACAGGATATATGAAGAAAGAAAGAAAGAAAGAAAGAAAGAGAGAGAGAAAAAGAGAGAGAGAGAGAAAAGAGAGAGAAGAGAAAAAAGATGAGAGGACTAGAAGAAAAAGAAGAAAGAGAGAGAAAGAAGAGAGAGAAGAGAGAGAGAGAAGAGAGAGAGAGAGAGACAAAGAGAAAGAGAGAGAGAAAGAGAGAGAGAAAGAGAGAGAAAGAAAGAGAGAGAAAGAAAGAGAGAGAAAGAGAGAGAGAGAGAGAGAGAGAGAGAGAAGAGAGAGAGAAAGAGAGAAAGAAAGAAAGAAAGAAAGAATTGATTAAAATCTTTTTTGTTGAGGTTAAGAATCTTTTCTGTTGTTTAATATCATCCACATCCAGTTTTGCTCATGTGGACAGTGGTTACAGAGTCAGTCTTGGGAAGACAGAGAATATTAAAAGGTGTGTCTTTCTGACAAACAGAACGATTACAGCTCAATGTCATAAAGAAACATCATTACACTGAATACAATGGGGAGATTTATCATGAGAGGAATTGTTTAAGTCAATTTAGCAAAAGTCTGTGTTGCCATAATTTTGAAAAATGCAAAAAACAAATGTAATAGGATGAATGCTAAATTTGGATCTCATACAGGTCTAGCTCTTCTGTCCTGAGATTTTAGTCCACTTCCTGCTCCACTCCTTTACTGCATTAGGATTGTGACTAGGGATGAACAAACCGGAACTGCAAAGTTCGGGTTCGTACCAAACTTTGCGAGTTTGGGGGCCCGGACTTTTTTTTTTTTACTGAAGTGTGGGTTCTGGTTCAGGTGTTTTTTAAATTACTTTATTATTTTCTGTTATAATAGGGTTATATCAGAAAATAATGGCATTCTTAAGACAAAATGCAAAACGGAAACCTTTAGACGCATTCCGTTTTGCATTCCGTCATAATAGAAGTCTAAGGGCAGCAAATACGGATCTATCCTGGTTTCCGTTATCCAGAACAGGACTCTATTATGACGGAATTCAAAATGGAATACCTCTAAATGTTTCCCTTTTGCATTCCGTCTTAAGAATACCATTATTTTCCAATATGTTGTAACGGAAAATAATAGTGAAGTTCGGGTCCCTATTCCCTTCAATAGTGTTTGGGGTCAAGTTTGGGTCCCAAACCCGAATTCTGACCTGAAGTTCGGCTGAACCTGGAGAACCTGAACTTCCACGGGTTTGTTTTTTCTCTAATTGTGCCATCTTTTGCAACTTCTTAATAAGACAAACCGTCACAGGGGATAAATCTGGAGTAAATCAGCTTGACAGGCTAACCACATCCACTTTCCCACCCTCTTATCAAAGTGTTACCATTTGAAACCAGACTGCAGGACAGCAGTTTAATTACCACAGTGGCCAGAGCAGGAGGACATTGTATCTCATGTCTCAGGTTTGATGCTTTTTTTTTACCATTAGGAAAATATTAAAATTATAACAAAAATAAGTGATATACACTTCATTAACATTCATTGCTTCCTTTGTCTTCTCCAGATGGTCTTGACAAATAACATCACCTCTGTTATCCTTCTGGGAATTCCTAATCTTCAAAACTTCACATTTCTGTTCTTCCCTCTACTAGTTTTTATATACTGTGCAACCATTTCTGGAAACCTTCTCATCTTGTTCTTGTATTTAGTGAGCAAATCCCTTCGATCGCCCATGTACTTCTTCATTACACAGCTTTCACTCTGTGACCTCCTGCTCTCTACAGATATTGTCCCCATGCTTCTTCAAACCATTCTGTATGGAGGGACCACTATGACTCTTCCCAGCTGCATCATCCAGTTTTTTTTCTTTGTCATCTCAGAGTCCTCGGAATGTCTTCTTCTGTCAGTGATGTCCTATGATCGGTATCTGGCCATCTGTAACCCCCTTCGTTATAACTCCATCATGAATAATACGTTTTGTGTGACATCAGTAGATATAATTTGGTCGGTTGGCTTTATAGTGACATTGTATTATGCAATTTCAATAAATAATTTGTATTTCTGTGGACCACACGTTATTGACCATTTCTACTGTGATTTCGAACCTATCCTGCAGCTTTCCTGCTCTGATACATCCATAATTCACATCCAAATTCTTATACTGAGTTTTTTCTTTGCAATGTTACCTTTTATAATCATTGTGATGTCCTATGTCTACATTGTCATCGCCATCCTGAAGATTCAATCCAATACCGGAAGACATAAAGCCTTCTCCACTTGTAGCTCCCATCTCATTGTGGTTTCCTTATTTTATGGGACAATAATCATTGTTTATATGTTTCCTACAAAAGGACAATCTCTGCTCCTGAGTAAGGTCTTGTCTCTGATGTATACGGTCCTGGCCCCACTGCTCAATCCTATCATATACACCCTGAGGAACAAGGACTTCAAAGAAGCTTTCCAGAAGGTTAAGTATGTTATAAAAGAGTCCATTCACAGTGTGTTTTCAGGGTAAGTTGGGGGGTATACCCCAGGGGTGGGGGGGATCTCCAAACATATACAGTATCCTTGTCGAATGCCTCCAACATATGCCACCAGAGGGCCACATATGACTCATAGGCTCCCATGCTGAATAAAACAAATTATACTGTATATACTGGTCCCACATAGACCAAACAGACACTCTTACCTACTTTGGGTAAATAAGGGACAATGTACATTTTGACAAACTGTATAATAATATTGATAATCTTTACATAGTGGCAACAATGAAATAAAACAGACATTACAATAAGAAATTAATGTTAATGAACTGTTCTCAGGATAAGCCATCAATTTCTTTTTCCTAAGAAGTCGTAATAAAACCCCACTACACCCTACGGCAGATAGTTAAGAGAGTCTCCCTGTTGATAATTTGTGTGAGAGCTTTTATCGTTTGGGCTGTCCTGAGGAGGAGTTGGGGGAGGAGGTTGGTGACCCCATGCATACCTGTGTTGATGGTGGTGATAATAGTGGCGCCCATAGCCACAGCAATGACGGTTGGGTGCAGATACAGTGGCAGTCTGGGAAAACACAGAGCAGGGGAAAGTGTCTAAAGTGTCTCTGATAAAAGCTGAAGGGAGGGTGAGGACTTTGATGACGATTGTGTGCTGGACAGGACCTGGGAGCTGAATCGGGGTGCCTAGAAGGAGGCAACATCAGAGTAGGGGGTGATGGTGGCAGCAATAAAGAGCAGAGGCCACATATCTCCCAAACAACAGCCAGAGCCACGTCTGCTTCGGGTGATGCCGCTGAATCCTGCAGTACCGATGGCACAAGTATTTTTTAGATTGGGTTGCAGGTCAGGTAGTGTTATAAATAGGGATGAGCAAATTGAATTCGGAGGATGCATAGACTTCTATAGAACCTGTTCGGTTGCACGCTAATACTCTATTTTTCCCTTCTTCTGATCCTTCACAAAAACAGCTCAAGAAATGGATCCTGTCTCTTGAGCCTCCGCCTGCCTTCACACAGTCAGCATTTGGTCCGTAATTCATCAATATTGCTAAGGCCAATAAAAAAAAAAAAAAAAAACAGGAGTGGATTCAAAACGGAGATAGAATATTAGCGTTTTATACCCACTCCTGCTTTTGGCACACAAATCATGAGTATATCCTGATGCAAAATAGGGAGCGTGTGATAGACGCCTTACAGATGCTCCAAAGACAGGATCCTTAGTCTTTTTCCTTTTTCCGTCCTGACAAATTTAGAAAAATAAATGTTAATGTCAACAAGTTAACCAGGGACACTAGTGGCCCAATCACAGAGTGGGGAGAATACTAACTGTATTAGGAGTCAAAAATAGTGGCCTAGTCACAGAGTGGTGAGGTGGCAATTGCATGAGGAGTAAACACATGGCTCAGTTACAGAGAAGGGAGGGAGTCAAGCAAATGAGGTGTCAACGTAATGGCCCAGTCACAATGTGGTAATGTGGCACAAGGAAAGCTGTTTTTAGATATTAAGAACACCCATTTTGATTCCGTCGAACTGTAATAGGAGAGGAAACTTGTCTGTCGAGTGTGTCTTTAACACTCTGGAAATTTTTTTAAAATATAAACACCCATTTTTACATCCGTCTAACTGTAGTAGGAGAGGAAATTCTTTTAATGTATGGTCGCCATATAGGGGACGTACGAGATATTAAAAAGAGATGGACAGACACTACAGGTGATCTTAGCTACAAGGCCAAGAACCGATAACCCAAAAAGGTTGCAGACTATTGCAGGCCCTCTCCTTAAGAGAAGGGCCCCCCTTAAACTTATCCCAGTCCCTTCGGTCCAGAAGGCACCTGCAAGAGGCTGAAATGGAAAATAGAACACACAAAGTGCACTGGAGTATAACAATGGCTGGGTGTGACCAGTATATATACAGCACTAGCAGGATGGCCCGGCTTCGCTCGGGTATATTTCGTCTATTTCATTTATTGTTTCTGTGTGAGGTTAAAATATATCCACCATGTTCCCCATAACCTTTACAGTACCCCTCCCCTTAATAGTGACCTCCATGGCAGCCACCTCTTTAACAGTGACCTTCACAGTGCCCCACCCTATTAACTGTGATGTTCACAGCCACCCTCCCCATAAGTGTTCTCCACAGCGGCCCATCCCCTTAACACTGACCATTGACAGCACCTTCCTCTTAATATTGACCTCCACAGCAGCCCACTCCTTAACTTAGGCATCCATAGCATGTCGTCCTCTTAACAGTGACCTCCACAGAACCCCACCCCTTTAACAGTGACCTCCACAGTGGCCTGCCATCTTAACAGTCACCCACAATGCCCCGCCCCTTAAAAGTAAACTCTACAGCCCACTGCCCCTTTAACAGTGACCTTCCCAGCATCCACCCCTTTAACAGTAACCCCCCCCACAGTGCCTGCCTCCTTAGCATTCACCTGCACAGAGTGCCAAGAGTGTGCAAAGCAGTAATCAGAGCAAAAGGTGGCTACTTTGAAGAACCTAGAATATGACATATTTTCTGTTGTTTCACACTTTTTTGTTATGTATATAATTCCACATGTGTTAATTCATAGTTTTGATGCCTTCAGTGTGAATCTACAATTTTCATAGTCATGAAAGTAAAGAAAACTCTTTAAATGAGAAGGTGTGTCCAAACTTTTGGTCTGTACTGTATATAAGAGATAAACTTTTTTTTTAAATGTATTTTTACCTATGTTTTTTGGTTACTGAAGGCCCCAGGAAATGCAATAATATAAGGTAACGTATATAAAATTAAACATAAAGTTCATAAGGGCCTATCCCCTCTAAAGGGGAGGCCTATTGTCTCAGGCACGGGCAGCCTTATTCACCATTTAGGTTTTTTTGTGGACACCATCTTGAGACCTTTTTTGTGTGCATTACTAAGGACTCGATGGATGTCCTGAAGAAACTTGATGGTGTCCAGATCGATTCTGATACCCTCCTTGCCAGCCTCGACTTAGAGGCTTTGTACAGCAGCATTCCCCAAAAAAAGGGCTGCGAAAAAGTGGCACAATTCCTACAGGAAAGAGGCAAACATCTACATCCGCACAATATTTAATGTGTTGGATCTCCTACATTTCATCCTCACCAAAAACATCTTCCTCTTCGACAGAAATATCTACCACCATCTCAGGGGAGTAGCGATGGGGAGCCCCTGTGCCCCAAGTTTTGGCAATCTCTACATGGGCTGGTGGCTCCACTTCATAGATGATGTGCTCATCCTCAGTTCTTTGAATTTGTAAGTGCACTTAATACCAATGATCTTGACCTATTGTTTACAGCCGAAATCCACAGGGATGAGATAACTTTTTGGGATTTAAGGATAGCCAGGGGTCAAAACGGAGAGATAGTCATCAATGTTTTTCGCAAACCCACAGCGACCAACACCCTGTTGCATTGGAATTGCTGGCACCCTCAGCCCCTAAAATGAGGTATTCCTCGAGGACAATACCTCATAATACCGGATAGGATAGGATAGGATGATCACGCTGTCACACGAGTTCTGAATAGGGATAGGGAAGAGGATGACTAAGAGCCCACCCCTAACAGGTATAAGCATCTACTTACGAAGCACTCGTGTTGATAGTAGCTCCATCCCCTGATGAAGCCACATCTAGTGGCGAAACATGTCGGGGGAGCTCTAGCTTGATATCTTTTTAATTAGGTGTGTGATGGATTCAGTGTTTGAGTAGTGAAAACTGCAGACTCACTAAACTTGGACGCACCAGCGGCAGTGGCTACACCTATAGTGGCGCTAATAAGGAATCTCCCTTAAGCGATATATATGAGTCTATCTCTGAACAATCCATATGATAGTAGTGATATCTTAGGTGGCGCCAGTGGAAATCATCCCAAAGCAATTTAGGACACACTTATGGGAATTAAATCCCAATGTACTGCCGTTAGTATCATCACAGCACCTTTAAATTTTAAAAAGGTTTTTTTTTTTCTTTTCTTTCTCCTGTTTTGTATAAGTTTTATTGAGAGAAATAAACGTTAAGTTTTATTTGACCAGAAACAGGAGCTTTGTAGCCTTAGGCTATTTGAACAATATTATTTCTAAATCCTGGGTCCAAAGGGGTCTATGAAAAAGAATTACATAAGTGGAGGCATAACCCTCCATTACTGACCCCCTGTAAAATAGCAGACAGGCTTACCCCTGGTCGCTGCTAAAGAAGGGTATTTTAGAGGTCCAGATTAGTTTTGTATTTGAAAACAAACCCTATTCTTTATCTGTATTAGCCGTATATCGAGAACCAGTCTTAGTATTTATCTACCTCTGAGTAGCTAAGCCAATATAGTATCTATAAATCATAATTATGAATATAGACTCTGTATATTTGTTGCTCACATTGTGACAGATAGGAGATGGAAATTTAAGATCTGCCCTAAATACAATGGCAGGCTTTCTCAAACAAAAATTGAGTTTGGAAAATCTGACCCTGGAAGCAAGTCAGGTCTTCTCCAATGCACATATCCCATTGGGGCAAGCAGATATCAACATAGCCTTTAGAAATTTAAATAAAACCTATAGTCAGCATATACGGTCGTGGTGGGAAATAGCAAGCCTTGAAACATACCTGCAACAGGGTATGGTATATAGAGGTCTACGTATTCCTCTGAGACCTAACGTACATCTAGAGGATACCCAATTTACAAAGGGCTGGGAAGATCTCCTAACGGAGTGCTCACTTAGACTAATTAAATATCTGGCCGAATACGAAAAAGGCTTCTTTAATAAAATTGACCAACAGCTCGAGAAGGAAATCCGAGAAATACAGGAGTTTACCCCACACCCAGAATTCCTTGACCTTGAACAAAAAATAAAGAAAAATATAGAAATATTACAACACGAAATAAAGGAAAGGAAACACGTTAAGTACTTGAGAGATCGTACTGACTTTGAAAGCAACCGTGTATATATCTGGAGGAATAATAGAGCCAACAATCGGAATCCACGTAGAACATACAGGGAGAATTCAGAAACAGAAACCTCCGGTACAGAGGGATCAGGCTATAGTTCAACTGGACAGGGAGATCGCCCTAAGGGTACTAAACGTAAAAATAAAAAAAGACAATATCCCCCTAGAAAATCATCTCTTGAAAGACGCGAACAATCCCAAGTATGTTCAGGGGGAATAATGCCAAAACAAGGGATAACAATAAATCCTGGTGGTACATCTACTCTATCCTATCCATCTGTCTCTACCCAACCCTTTTCATTTGGGATTCCAGGCCAGGGACAGAATGTATTTCAAAGACAAACATTACAAGCATCTACCCAGGCACTTCCCCCTTCAATCAATGTGGGAGAGAGGACCCCAAATATTGCCCCCCTTTTTTTAGGACAACCAGGGGTTCAACGGAGGGACCGAGAGAGATGGGGCTACAACAAATAGTTGATAGGACACAAAATGAAGAAATAGATGAGAAACAGATTATAAATCTATCTAACTACACTCTAACACCATCAGAAAAACTACTTCTATCCAAAGGCCTTACCTTTGCCCCGGTCCCCCAATGCGATAAATTCCTTTGGATCAAAGATGTGAACCTTTTCGCACGGAAACTGGCTCTACATAAGGTACATAAAAAAGAAGAACAGGATGCTCGTACACTATATGAGAAGGAAAGGAGATGTGTAGAAATGTTGGAAGCTTTACAGAAGTGGAGTGAGGGTCATCAGATTCTTCCTGACCCCCCCTTCTCTACCTTGAAACCTAGATCCAAAATTACACCACAATTCACACAATTCAAAGAAATAGAGACCTTTGTACAGCTGGTCACACAGGACATCAAATTATTACAGATGAGGAAGGAACATATCGAACCAAATTTGAACACTCAGGAACAAGAAGCCCTAGAAACCCTAAAGAAAAATGAGGGGATCATAATTAAACCTAGTGATAAAGGGGGCAATATAGTTATCCAAGACCGGAAAGACTATATAGATATGGTATTAAAACTCCTAGAAGATAAGCAGACGTACCAACTTCTATCTAATGACCCCACAAAAGAATATTTGAATGACTTAAAAAATTTATTACAGGGGGGGCGTGGCTAGCTGCTGACCGGGAAGGACGTCCATCTCATCAGCGCTGTCAGAGCAGAACTAATCTAACCCCATCTGTCATATATATATAGTTTATGAACCTTATCTTGGTTCTCAGAAGACTAGGCCTAACATCTACCCCATTTTGAGACCTTCCTGGGGCCAAAAGACCGCTCCGATCCGGGGCTTTGTAAGAGGCCTAGCGGGGAAGGAATCCCCGGCCTAGATTTGAAGTGGAGTGAGGCCGCACACAGAGCTTTTCCGCCACTCCAGCTGGCTAGAACAACTCTGCCGCAAGCCTGGAGTATGCCCACGGGTGTTGCCGGATAACATCTACCCCGCATTAAGAGCTGCCTAGGATCTAAAGACCGCACCGACACGGAAGGATTGAGGCCTAGCGGAGTGAAATCCTCGGCCTGGATTTGTAGTGAAGCGTGGTCTCCTACAGAGCTCATCAGCGGCGCCAACGACAAGAACAACCGGCAACGCACGCCTGGGGCAAGGTAACATAAAGACATACTGTACCACCCCAGTCCGGCATCATACTGATTATAACATCCTACTGAGCGGGCGCCATCTTAGATACCCGGCCATAGCGATTATATGAACTGTCGCCAGCGATAGCTATATTCCTCATACCTGCCAGCCAGTGTAGATCACTACTGAAGAGGCCTGTTTGTCATAAGCGCTGCTGGGCAAATAGCTGTTTGATCGCAAGCTGCCGCGGTCTTTCCTACATATAGCAGTTTCCCAAAGCCCAGAGATCTTTGTTAAGTGTTGGACCTGAGTAAGCTTACTGCTCAACAGATCCTCCAGAAGATCAGTGCCAAAACTAGATGATCATCTGCTGTCTAAAGATTGCCTTCATTGAATATGCTCATTTAAAGAGACAGTAACATATTTGGACGGCAAGTGCAAATGGCAGAAAATGTCTAACCTTTATTCGTAAGAGGTTGCAGAGATGGAATAAAATACAGCTATATATATAAATGAAGTGATAACTTACTTATTCGCTGGATGTAGAAGTGAGTAATTAGCTACAGGGGCCAGAACACACGCATCTATGGTGAAGATCGGAAGATATAAAGGGGCTGACCAGGACTCCCACAGACAGCCTAAAGCGCCTTCGCTTGCACAATCTGACCTAGATAGGCTCATGATGAAGAAAAACTTGGACAACCAGGGGGCTAGTCTGAACACCCCCAAAAGCTCTGTAGGAGAGTCCCCGGAATAATAATGGACGGACGATACGTGCCACCAGAGGTCCTGGCCTCGGTGGAGTAAGAACCGGATCATTGCGGTTACAGCGGCGAATGCTGCTGGCGCAGCGTGTCCGGGCCGGTTCTTACTGTTCCCCACGGCCAGCCCAGGTTTTTGGTGGAGCTGGGCCTTTAAGAACCCAGCCTGCTGATGATGGGGGTGGGGTGTGTCTTGCTGTGCTGGAGATTTCCACAGACAGAGTGAGTGCTGGTGAAGGAGAGTCTGGGCGCAGCACACATTGAAGGATAGCCCTGGGACCTGTGGTGCTACGAGCCGAAGGGGCTCTGGCCTGAGGGAGACAAAGGCAGATAGCCTAGAAGCCTGCAGAACTGCTGTGGTCTGTCCAAAACAAGGTGACTCAAACCTGCTGTTTATTTTCTATGGAAGGACTTTTGTTTTATGCACTATGTGGATATGCACCTGTGTGGTCTGCACATTGCCTGTTATGCCGTTGGTGTGAATAAAGTCACAGTGTATCACAAAGACTGTCTATGATTGCCTCAATACTGCCGCCGCTACCGTAGCCTACCACGAGCACATCCCCACAATTGGTGGAGGATGCGGGCATTCCTGCAGTGAGGCAGGCCTGAGGCAAAAGTTGTGTTGGACTGCATGTCATATATCAGGCCTGCAAGTTTTATGGCTCCTGACAAGATGGAGGAGGCCATTAAGCACCTGATTCAGAGTAATGTACAGCAGCAACAGGCATTGCAGGCTCAGAAGGAAAGACATGATGAGGCTATGTGTGCACAGCAGCAAACAAACAATCTCCTAATGCAGCAGCTGGTAGCCATGCAAGAGTCGGTGCGAACATCCCTGCAAGGAGTTTCAACTGCAACAACCCCGACTGTGTCTACCGCCAGGGACAAAGTCCGATCCGCCCTGAGGAAAATGGGTCCGGGAGATGATATAGAGGCATTCCTGATGGTATTCGAAAGAACCGCGGAGCAAGAGAGGCTGCCGTTGGAGCAGTGGGCCGAGGTGGTGGCGCCTTTTCTGGTGGGGGACGCACAAAAGGCCTATTTTGACCTCAGCTGCGATGAGGCCAAGGACTATGAGAGGCTAAAAACTGAGGTGTTGGCCAGGTTGGGGGTAAACACCTATGTGCGAGCGCACAGGGTGTATCAGTGGGTGTTTGCCGAGTCCCGACCCGCCCGGTCACAAGCCTATGACTTACTTCACCTAGTAAAAAAATGGCTTCAGCCTGAAATATTGAGCACTTCTCAGATGGTTGAAAGGGTCGTGGTCGACAGGTTCGTGCGTACCCTCCCGAGAGCCATACAGCGCTGGGTGGGACAAGGCGATCCAGGCAACCTGGAACAACTGGTTAGCCTGGTGGAGAGGTATATGGCCACTCAGGATTTAGGTGCGGGACTCAGCGGTACTACCGAAGTCACGTCAGCCCCCGTTGCCGACCCGGGATCCTGAAAAAGGGATCCCACCACATAAGGAGGGGAGTGGATCTCCAGTCCGTGGGAGGAATACCCTGGGGAGGAGGGAGGCTGCGAGGATCAGATGTTGGCATTGTCAGGACTGGGGACATGTGGCATCCAACTGCCCTAGGGCATCCGAACCCATGGACTGCGGGTTCGCTCGCCGGTCCTCTTTTTATGCCCAACCGGTGTATATAGCTGACCCCCTGCTGGCTGGCGGACAACCCTCCGGTGTGTGATGTCGTTGTTAATGGACACTCCGTGCAGGCCCTGCTGGACTCTGGGAGCCTGGTAACTCTGGTCCATGAGTCGCTGGTAACGGAAAAACTGCCCAGAAAGGCGAACCCTTACCATTGTCTGTATACATGGGGATCGCAGGGAGTATCCCACCACTAAGGTTACCCTGGCAGTGTGTGGAAAGGAGGTACCACATGTCGTCGGGGTGGGGAGACGGCTCCCTTATGCCGCAATATTGGGGAGGGACTTTCCCCTGTTCTGGACTTTGTGGAGGAACGGGTTGCCTACCTATGGGGAAGGAAAATGTCCAGGTCCCGAGCCCGAGGACCCCGAGGCAGGGACCCCAGCTGTAGGGGTCACCGTAGAGGAGGTAGAGTGTAACCCTGACCGGTTTCCCCTAGAAGTATTGGCGGGTGAGACAGTAGAAAGTTCGTCCATCCTGGATCTGGAGGTACCCCGAGAAACCTTCGGGACCGCACAGCTCCAGGATTCGACTGTTATTGCGGGCTAGAGAAGGTGTGTCGGTGGTTAATGGTGTTGCCCAGCGTCCCGGCGCCGATACCGTATTTCCTCACCTGGCCTATAACCAGGACCTGTTATATAGGGTAGACAAGGTGAGGCAGGAGGTGGTGGAACAACTGGTGGTGCCCCAGCCTTACCGGCGAATGGTCTTGGATTTAGCGCATGCGCATGTGTTGGGTGGTCATCTAGGGGTTAAGAAAACGCTGGAGCGAATTCTACAACGGTTCTATTGGCCTGGGATATATGAGGAAGTCCGGAGGTTCTGTCAGTCCTGTCCAGTGTGTCAGCTGACTAGCCCCCAACCTCACTATCGCAGTCCACTGGTACCTATGCCCATTATAGAGGTGCCCTTCGAAAGGATCGCCATGGATCTGGTAGGCCCCATTATTAAGTCAGCCCGAGGTCACCAACACATCCTGGTAGTGTTAGACTATGCCACTCGCTATCCGGAGGCGGTCCCATTGCGCCATACGTCGGCCAAGGTAATAGCTAAAGAGCTCATGAGTATGTTTGCCCGGGTGGGGATACCAAAGGAGATTCTGACGGACCAGGGGACACCCTTTATGTCCAAAGTAACAAAGGAATTGTGTAAGCTATTAAATATTAAACACCTGCACACGTCCGTCTACCATCCCCAAACCGATGGGTTAGTAGAACGGTTTAATAAGACCCTGAAGTCCATGCTAAAAAGAGTCGTGGCTAAGGACGGGAGGGATTGGGACTTACTGTTGCCCTATGTTTTGTTTGCGGTACGGGAGGTGCCCCAGGCGTCCACGGGGTTCTCGCCCTTTGAGTTGTTATATGGGCGACATCCCCGTGGGCTACTGGATATCGCTAGGGAAGCATGGGAGCAACAGCCTACGCCTCATAAAAGTGTGATAGAGCACATAGGAAAAATGCAGGACCGAATAGGGGTCGTGTTGCCGATCGTCCGTGAGCACATGGAAGCGGCACAACTGGCCCAGAGTCGGGTATATAACCGAACCGCCCGGGTAAGGACATTTCACCCGGGGGACCGAGTTCTTGTACTCGTGCCCACGGTCGAGAGTAAATTCTTGGCCCGGTGGCAAGGACCCTATGAAGTTAAGGAGAAGGTGGGCCCAGTTGATTATAGGATATACCAGCCAGGGAGGCGGAAGCCCGAACAGGTATATCATGTGAATCTACTAAAACCTTGGAGAGACAGAGAGAATTTGTTTGCAGACAGCCCGCCCTCTGTCGGGACGTCAGGGAGTGACCCGGGGTCACCAGGTGTTCCGGAGAGCGCCGCTGGGGTGACGATAGGGGACGGACTGTCGACCAAACAAGCACAAGAGGTGAAAGAATTTGTTAGTCGGAATAGGGACGTATTCTCTGACCTTCCTGGACGTACCACCTTGATCGAGCATGACATTATCACCGAGCCCCGGGTGAAAGTCCGCCTAAGACCATACCGAGTACCGGAGGCTCGGCGACAGGCCATTTCGCAGGAGGTAAGATCGATGCTACGTCTAGGGGTCATAGAAGAGTCAAAGAGCGAGTGGGCTAGCCCGATTGTCCTTATTCCCAAACCGGATGGTTCATTACGGTTCTGTAATGATTTTAGGAAATTGAATGAGGTATCAAAATTTGACGCCTATCCCATGCCTCGGGTAGACGAGTTGATAGAGCGGCTGGGAAAAGCCCGGTATTTTTCGATCCTAGATCTCACGAAGGGCTACTGGCAGGTACCTCTGACGGAGGCGGCAAAGGAGAAGACGGCCTTTGTCACCCCGGAGGGGCTTTTTCAGTATAGGGTGTTGCCTTTTGGGTTACATGGTGCTCCGGCTACGTTCCAGCGTCTGATGGATGTCGTCCTCAAGCCCCATCACCAGTATACCTCCGCGTATCTGGATGATATAGTCGTGTTTAGCCCAGACTGGGAGGGTCATTTGTCAAAACTTCAGGCAGTGATAGATTCTCTAAGGAAGGCGGGGTTAACTGCCAACCCAAAAAAATGCTCGGTGGGACTAGAGGAAGCTCGCTATTTGGGGTATGTGATTGGACGCGGAGTCATTAGGCCCCAAGTAAATAAAGTTGAAGCAATCCGGAATTGGCCCAGGCCTCGTACGTCCAAGCAAGTACGGTCATTTTTGGGCCTGATTGGGTACTACATGAGGTTCATTCCCCATTTTGCCACCTTGGCAGCCCCGTTAACCGGCCTCTTGAAGGGTAGAAAGTCGGTGATGGTTCGCTGGGGGGAGAAGGAGGAGGAGGCGTTCTCCCGTTTGAAGTCGGCCCTATGTGAGTCCCCAGTTCTGGTGACGCCCGACTTCAAGCGGGAGTTTGTAGTTCAAACAGATGCCTCGGGAGTAGGACTAGGGGCTGTGCTTTCCCAAGAGCTCAACGGGGAAGAGCACCCCGTGGTTTTTCTAAGCCGCAAGCTTACCCCAGCAGAAACCCGGTATAGCATTGTGGAGAGAGAGTGCCTCGCCATCAAGTGGGCACTCGAGTCTCTCAGATATTACCTTCTGGGGAGAAGGTTCCGTCTGGTGACCGACCACTCCCCTCTCCAGTGGATGAGTCGGGCTAAGGAGGGGAGCGCTCGGGTTACCAGGTGGTTCTTGTCCCTCCAAAACTTTAAGTTCACTGTTGAGCACAGGGCCGGCCGCTTACAGGGGAACGCAGATGCCCTGTCCCGGGTACACTGCTGTGCGTGTGTTCACCCCCTCAGGCTTGAACGGTATGTTCAAGCCCTCAGGGGTGAACAAAGGGGGGGGATATGTAGGAGAGTCCCCGGAATAATAATGGACGGACGATACGTGCCACCAGAGGTCCTGGCCTCGGTGGAGTAAGAACCGGATCATTGCGGTTACAGCGGCGAATGCTGCTGGCGCAGCGTGTCCGGGCCGGTTCTTACTGTTCCCCACGGCCAGCCCAGGTTTTTGGTGGAGCTGGGCCTTTAAGAACCCAGCCTGCTGATGATGGGGGTGGGGTGTGTCTTGCTGTGCTGGAGATTTCCACAGACAGAGTGAGTGCTGGTGAAGGAGAGTCTGGGCGCAGCACACATTGAAGGATAGCCCTGGGACCTGTGGTGCTACGAGCCGAAGGGGCTCTGGCCTGAGGGAGACAAAGGCAGATAGCCTAGAAGCCTGCAGAACTGCTGTGGTCTGTCCAAAACAAGGTGACTCAAACCTGCTGTTTATTTTCTATGGAAGGACTTTTGTTTTATGCACTATGTGGATATGCACCTGTGTGGTCTGCACATTGCCTGTTATGCCGTTGGTGTGAATAAAGTCACAGTGTATCACAAAGACTGTCTATGATTGCCTCAATACTGCCGCCGCTACCGTAGCCTACCACGAGCACATCCCCACAGCTCTCAAAGACAAACTACTTCACATCAAGACAGAGAAAGTGCCGATGAGGAACAAATGGATGTGGCTTCAGATCTCCCAATATCCAGATCTTTCATCTCCCTAGCTTTATCTAAGGCTTTAAATCCTGTTTTGGAAGAACTCTCTGAAATAAAAAGAGAAGTGAAGCATATAGGCCATAGGGTTGAAGCCTTAGAGTCTAATCAGACTGCTATTGCCGAATATACATGCAAGAATTCTACTGCTCTTTCCGGCTACCAACAGCACATCAACTATTTGTACGACTATATAGAAGACCAGGACAACAGAGGGAGGAGGAACAATATCCGCATCAGAGGTGTACCGGAAACCGTCGCTTTAGAAGCTGTTCCCTCCGCAACAAAAGAAATATGCTTATCCCTGCTGGGAGAAGACTACTCTGATCCTATCATAATAGAAAGAGCTCATCGTGCCCTACGGCCGAAACCTAAACCAGGTGACCCTCCAAGGGACATTATATGCAAGTTCCTAAATTTTGCTCAAAAAGACCTGGTGATGAAGAGAGCTAGAGAAAGTGGGAGCATTGAATACGAAGGTTCTCTAATCCTCTTGTTCCAAGATCTGGCCCCTGCCACCCTCAATAAGAGACGTGCCCTAAAACCTCTCACAGACCACCTTAGACAAAAACACATTGCTTTCAGGTGGCTATTTCCATTTGGAATGTTGATCACAAGCAAGGAGAAGAAATACGTCTTGAGATCTCATAGGGATCTCCCAGATATCCTCGCTGCTTTGGATATACAAGATGTAAACATTCCAGATTGGTCGGCAACCAATGACATTCTGATCCCACATGACATCACACCTCCTACCTCCTGGGAGACCGTTGGAGGTGGCAGGTTGCAAAAATCTAAGAAAAAAACGGGTAAACTCACCCCCAGACGCATTATTACAGAAGAGGACTGACTACATCTATAATTTACTGAACTGTTTACATTTCTTGTCTACACGTCAGTCTTAACTGGTAGAGAGGGTGGCTGTTGGTGATAAGGTCCCCCTAGTTACCTCCAGTGCTGTATGTCAACTCCATTGAGTAATTCCCGATTTTATCAGTATGGGTCGGAGGGACCGTGTGGCCAACAGCATACGCCCGAATAGATTTAAGTATTTCGCCTTAATCTATTTTGAAGTAATGTTTAGTAGGTGAGACTGGTCTATGATGTTTGTTTGCTGCATATATCACTCACTTTTACAGTCCTAGATCTTTCAGTTAAGATCCACGATATTCCATACATACGTCAGCCCGGAACGGGATCCGAGGCTAGACACCTCTGCATCCTCTACCTCAGATAGAGGTTCTGACCGAATGAGGTCCCTCGTAGGGATAAATGTATCCCTGGTCTTTAATATCCCCAGAGGAATGTTTTTGTTGGTTCCTTTTTTGATGTTAATGTTATCCTTCTTACCTTTTAGCCCCAACCCACCCCTCCTCCTAACCCGAAAACTCTACGTGCCAGCGATTCAACCGTCTTGTTCTGTGACAAGTAATCTCTATAAATTACTCTTGTGCCAAGGGTTATGTAAGTACAGTGCTTTACACCATGACGTTACACCATGACAGATATTCATATTACCACATACCATGTCAGAGGATTTAAAATCCCTGCAAAACGGAGCCAGATCCTCCATTTCCTGCACAAAGAGAAATCTAATGTAATCTTTCTGCAGGAAACTCATTTTAAAAACAACAAGGTTCCTAACATGACGAGATCCTACTTTAATCTCTGGTACCACAGTTCCTCAGAACACTCTAATAAACTCGGCGTGAGTATTGGCTTCCACAAACAAACAGACTTTAGTATGTTAGGAGTAAAATCCGACCCTAACGGTAGATATTTGTTAGTAAAAGGAACCATAAACGCCCAAACATATACCTTTGCTAACTTTTATGCACCTAATGTAGGTCAAAAAATCTGGTTCAAAAATATTTGGCAGATTTTTGAGGAATTCAGGGAGGGAATTGCCGTCGTAGCGGGAGACTTCAATATAGCACTTAATCCTAGCCTAGATACTTCATCCGGTAAGTCTTCAGTCCCTTTAAAAACGCTTAATGCAATTAAAAAGTTGATACACAATAGCAGCCTTATTGATGCATGGAGAGCGAATAACCCAGGTGGAAGAGATTTCTCCTTTTACTCCCATCCGCATGACACGTATCACAGAATAGACTATATTTTAATTCCTACATCCCAGATACATTGCTGTGTGGAGACTCATATTGGGAATATACTACATTCGGATCACGCTCCGGTATTTCTCACCTTTAAAATGCCTGATACACTTCCCAAAACATACGTCTGGAGACTCAATGAAACGTTGCTAGACAATACACGGATTAAAGACAAAGTTGAGGATAAACTCAAAGAATTTTTCGTACTTAATAATTCAGATACAGTGTCCCCACATATATTATGGGAAGCGCATAAATCAGTTATCAGAGGCGAATTGATCTCAATTGCATCCCATGTTAACAAACAAAGACGAGCCAAAGTAGCCGATTTATACAAAAAAATCTCCACTCTGGAATCCTCACACAAAAACTCCCATAATAAACAGCAACTTCTGAAACTCTCCTCAGCTAGGGAAGAGCTTAAAGAACTGCTCAATAAACAATCAGCAAAATTATACCTAGCCACTAATCATAAATTTTATGCACATGGTAATAAACCCACTAAATTTATGTTGCCGCTATTAAAACAACGGAAGAGGAAATCTAGGATTTCAGCCATTCGTGTGGAGGACAAAACATTAGTCAAAAGCGACTTAGAAATAGCAAAAGCCTTTCACAAGTTCTATTCAGAGTTGTACAATATAGATAAATCTGACACTGAAGCCCTTAAGGAGGATAAAGCAGCCATAATGAAAGATTTCCTTAGTAATATTCATCTTCCAAAGTTATCCTCGGAACAAGCCATTAATCTATGCACTCCAATTAAGCCTTCAGAACTATCAGACACATTAAAAAAGATGGCAAAAGGGAAGTCTCCTGGACCCGATGGCCTACCCATGTTGTACTACCTGTCTTTCAAAGAAACACTATTGCCCCACTTACTTAACTCCTTTAATGAAGCACTTGCAGGCAAAGCCTTTCCGTCACAAACTGTCGGTGCTCACATCACTCTGATCCCCAAGGCGCAAAAGGACCCTTCTTTATGCTCCAGTTATAGACCTATATCTCTGTTGAACTTAGATATCAAAATATACGCCAAGATACTGGCCAACAGAATTAAACCTCTACTAAAGGATCTTATCCATCCCGACCAGACGGGATTCATTCCTGGACGTGAGGGAAAAGACAATACATATAAAGTCATTAATGCGATTGCTTATGCTAAAAATACTGGGTCTCCTTTTGTGCTATTGGGGACGGATGCTGAGAAGGCATTCGACAGAGTGGCCTGGTCCTTCATTAAAGGTACCTTGAATAAGCTGGGTTTCCCTACCCCCTTTATAAATGCCATCTTCGCTATGTATATATTTCCTAACGCTAATATTAAAGTCAATGACATTCTCTCCCAACCGGTGCAAATAAACAACGGAACTAGACAAGGTTGTCCCCTGTCACCGATACTTTTTATTCTAACGATTGAACCTCTTTTACAACACATTAGGCAATCTAACGAAATAAAAGGCTTGACCTGTGGGACATTGGAGATCAAACAAGCGGCGTATGCCGATGACCTACTCTTAATGATCTCTAACCCATCAACAGCATTCCCTGCTATAATCAAGACCTTTACTACCTTTGGCTTCATTTCAAACTTTAAAATTAATTTGGCTAAATCAGAGGCTATGAATTTAACTCTCCCTCCCAGACTCCTTCAGAAACTTAAAGAAAACTCCCCATTTGTATGGACGAACTCCTCCATAAAATTTTTGGGAATTAATATAACACCAGACTTAAATAAATTATATGAGGCTAATTTCCTCCCTCTACTAAAATCCATACCTGCAATACTGAATTCCTGGTCCCCTTCTTTCATTTCGTGGATAGGTAGGTGTAACATCTTCAACTCTCTAATAGTCCCTAAGTTTACCTACTTACTACAAGTTCTACCAGTAAAATTACCAAACAGTTTCTTTGAGTCATTCAGAAAGTTATGTTCTGCGTACGTCTGGGGTAATATAAAACCTAGAATTTCCAATAAGATTCTGCTTCTCCCTTTTTTAAAAGGTGGAATTGGTCTCCCTTCCATCAAAAGGTACCACAGAGCCGTTCATCTTAACAGAGTCATTGATTTGTTAAGGAGACCGGATCATAAACTGTGGATCCCCTTGGAAGAAAGAATGATGGGCTGTTCGATTAGACCCCTGTTGCTGTCAGAATCTGGGAAACCTCCTCTTTCAATCTCAGGTGTCCCATTGACGTCAGTTACACTGTCCTTGTGGAATAATCCAGATATAAGAGGAACCTGCTTAACATATCCATCGCTACTCACAAACATCAGTGACTGTATTAGCCTCAACTCTGATAGTTTTAATATTTTACCCTCCCAAGTACGTAACTCTACCTTACCAATACAGGAGCTACTAGACGACAAAGGTACCTTTCTAGACCCCACCGCCATAAAAGGTAAATTTGGCCTCACTAATCTTAGTCAGTTACAATATACATGTCTAAAGTCTGCCACCAGCTCCATTCTCAAAAAGATCCAAACAAATTCGACTCTTAACTGGTTTGAGAGACTTGTTTCTCAAACCCAATATCCGTCTAAGATCATTTCAATTACGAGTAGTAATTTGTTGTCTTTAGAAGCCCCCTCCTCCCTATACTTTTTGAAGGAATGGGAGAGAGACTTAGAGAAGAAGTTCTCGGAAAAAGAAACTCAGATCATTCTAAGTGCACCGAAACTTACCTCTAGATGTGTAATTGTTAAAGAAAATGCATATAAAGTTCTCACAAGGTGGTACTTAACCCCAGTAAGGTTAAGTCAGATGTATGGAGACACACCAAACAGTTGTTGGAGATGTCACAAGGAAAAAGGCTCTTTCCTACATATCTGGTGGCAATGCCCCAAGATAAAAACCTTTTGGGATAAGATTTTTAGTCTGGTGAGGGATATCCTTGAACTAAAAGAAGATATACTTCCTGGCAAGCCTGAAATAGCTTTGTTGACTTTACTACCCAACACTATTATGGCCTCGAAATTATCTCTTTTGAGAATTTTGTTGGCAGCAGCGAGGATTCTGATTGCCTCTAATTGGAAATCAACAGTCCCTCCAACAATCTCTCACTGGAGAGGGAAAGTAGAAACTATAGCAAGATTGGAGGAACTATCTCATTGGGAACTCCGATCCCACCACAAATATACAAAAATTTGGCTCCCATGGAAAGCCAGGAAGGATCTCATATCCCCACACCAGCTTAGCGACCTAGACCCCCCCCTGACTCCCTGATTATTCAAGTTAGAGTTTACTTCAGCTTAATTTACATACTATCCTTCAAAAGACGGAAATTGCACCTTCACTTTCTTATGATCTAACTGGCACTTTCACTGGTCATGTAATCCTCCGATCCCCTATTTGAATCCTAATTATCCAATGGTAATATCATCGGTCCAAAGGAGGGGAACCTTTATACACAACCTTCCCTACATACCCCTTCTCTTCCTTACTTTCCTTACCCCTTCCATCCCCTACCCTCCTCCCCTCCTCCCCTTACCTTGTCATTGTTTCTCATTGTTTCTGGTTGTTACTTGTTTATATGTTTTATATGGGAATATACTCACCATTGGAATATGAGGCAGATTTATATTAACTATTACCTACCTTGTATATGAACTCGTTACCTCATAGTACTCCTCCATTGTGAGAGCTGCTTCCTTCATAGGGCCTATCTGAGACTTCAGTCTCTATTGGTGCGCTGCTACAGGATCTGCTACAGGATTGGTCCAATAGTGTCACTCTTAACATCTAATGCTTTTAACATCTAATGCTTCTTGTAGTATTTCTCCTTTGATGTGACTCGCACTGCTCTTGTGTATGATTCATATACTTGGATGACTCCTTTTCTCAACATTGTATTTACTTTTTGCACAGTCCCATTGGGGTATTGTATCCCTTGTTTGTAACCTTTTCTGTGTGATAAAATCAATAAACAGATTTTAAAAAGAAAAAAATTTATTACAGGAAGCTCTTCAGACTAATATAATAACTAAGGAAGAATATCAATACCTCTTTAAGAAAAACCCTATGATTTCTACCTTCTACTCATTACCGAAGGTGCATAAGAATAGAAAACCAGTACCAGGTAGACCGATTGTGTCTGGCAATGACAACTTAACACAAGCCTTAAGTGAATATATCGATCAAATCCTACGACCTTTTGTTACCACCTTACCCTCTTACATAAAAGATACTAAAGACCTCCTTCTTAAAATAAACGATATCACAATTACAGAAGGCACCTTTTTAGCTAGCCTTGATGTCGAATCACTGTAGAGCAACATTAAACACTCACTGGGGATACACGCAGCTGAACATTATTTGAGCACTCGCAGCCAAAACTTTAGTAGGCACAATAATTTTGTATTATTATCACTAGAGTTGAGCGAACACCTGGATGTTCGGGTTCGAGAAGTTCGGCCGAACATCCCGGAAATGTTCGGGTTCGGGATCCGAACCCGATCCGAACTTCGTCCCGAACCCGAACCCCATTGAAGTCAATGGGGACCCGAACTTTTCGGCACTAAAAAGGCTGTAAAACAGCCCAGGAAAGAGCTAGAGGGCTGCAAAAGGCAGCAACATGTAGGTAAATCCCCTGCAAACAAATGTGGATAGGGAAATGAATTAAAATAAAAATTAAATAAATAAAAATTAACCAAAATCAATTGGAGAGAGGTTCCATAGCAGAGAATCTGGCTTCCCGTCACCCACCACTGGAACAGTCCATTCTCAGATATTTAGGCCCCGGCACCCAGGCAGAGGAGAGAGGTCCCGTAACAGAGAATCTGTCTTCATGTCAGCAGAGAATTAGTCTGCATGTCATAGCAGAGAATGAGGCTTCACGTCAGCCACCACTGCAACAGTCCATTGGCATATATTTAGGCCCAGCACACACACAGGCAGAGGAGAGAGGTCCCGTAACAGAGAATCTGGCTTCATGTCAGCAGAGAATCAGTCTGCATGTCATAGCAGAGAATGAGGCTTCACGTCACCCACCACTGCAACAGTCCATTGGCATATATTTAGGCCTAGCACACAGGCAGAGCAGAGAGGTCCCGTAACAGACAATCTGGCTTCATGTCAGCAGAGAATCAGTCTGCATGTCATAGCAGAGAATGAGGCTTCACGTCACCCACCACTGCAACAGTCCATTGGCATATATTTAGGCCCAGCACCCAGGCAGAGGAGGGAGGTCCCGTAACAGAGAATCTGTCTTCATGTCAGCAGAGAATTAGTCTGCATGTCATAGCAGAGAATGAGGCTTCACGTCAGCCACCACTGCAACAGTCCATTGGCATATATTTAGGCCCAGCACACACACAGGCAGAGGAGAGAGGTCCCGTAACAGAGAATCTGGCTTCATGTCAGCAGAGAATCAGTCTGCATGTCATAGCAGAGAATGAGGCTTCACGTCACCCACCACTGCAACAGTCCATTGGCATATATTTAGGCCTAGCACACAGGCAGAGCAGAGAGGTCCCGTAACAGACAATCTGGCTTCATGTCAGCAGAGAATCAGTCTGCATGTCATAGCAGAGAATGAGGCTTCACGTCACCCACCACTGCAACAGTCCATTGGCATATATTTAGGCCTAGCACACAGGCAGAGCAGAGAGGTCCCGTAACAGACAATCTGGCTTCATGACAGCAGAGAATTAGTCTGCATGTCATAGCAGAGAATGAGGCTTCACGTCAGCCACCACTGCAACAGTCCATTGGCATATATTTAGGCCCAGCACACACACAGGCAGAGGAGAGAGGTCCCGTAACAGAGAATCTGGCTTCATGTCAGCAGAGAATCAGTCTGCATGTCATAGCAGAGAATGAGGCTTCACGTCAGCCACCACTGCAACAGTCCATTGGCATATATTTAGGCCCAGCACACACACAGGCAGAGGAGAGAGGTCCCGTAACAGAGAATCTGGCTTCATGTCAGCAGAGAATCAGTCTGCATGTCATAGCAGAGAATGAGGCTTCACGTCAGCCACCACTGCAACAGTCCATTGGCATATATTTAGGCCCAGCACCCAGGCAGAGGAGAGAGGTCCCGTAACAGAGAATCTGGCTTCATGTCAGCAGAGAATCAGTCTGCATGTCATAGCAGAGAATGAGGCTTCACGTCACCCACCACTGCAACAGTCCATTGGCATATATTTAGGCCTAGCACACAGGCAGAGCAGAGAGGTCCCGTAACAGACAATCTGGCTTCATGTCAGCAGAGAATCAGTCTGCATGTCATAGCAGAGAATGAGGCTTCACGTCACCCACCACTGCAACAGTCCATTGGCATATATTTAGGCCTAGCACACAGGCAGAGCAGAGAGGTCCCGTAACAGACAATCTGGCTTCATGACAGCAGAGAATTAGTCTGCATGTCATAGCAGAGAATGAGGCTTCACGTCAGCCACCACTGCAACAGTCCATTGGCATATATTTAGGCCCAGCACCCAGGCAGAGGAGAGAGGTCCCGTAACAGACAATCTGGCTTCATGTCAGCAGAGAATTAGTCTGCATGTCATAGCAGAGAATCAGGCTTCACGTCAGCCACCACTGCAACAGTCCATTGTCATAAATTTAGGCCCAGCACCCAGGCAGAGGAGAGAGGTCCCGTAACAGACAATCTGGCTTCATGTCAGCAGAGAATTAGTCTGCATGTCATAGCAGAGAATGAGGCTTCACGTCAGCCACCACTGCAACAGTCCATTGGCATATATTTAGGCCTAGCACACAGGCAGAGCAGAGAGGTCCCGTAACAGACAATCTGGCTTCATGACAGCAGAGAATCAGTCTGCATGTCATAGCAGAGAATCAGGCTTCACGTCAGCCACCACTGCAACAGTCCATTGTCATAAATTTAGGCCCAGCACCCAGGCAGAGGAGAGAGGTCCCGTAACAGAGAATCTGGCTTCATGTCAGCAGAGAATCAGTCTTCATATCATAGCAGAGAATCAGGCTTCACGTCACCCACCACTGTAAGAGTCAATTTTCATAAATTTAGGCCCAGAACCCAGGCAGAGGAGAAAGGTCCCGTAACAGACAATCTGGCTTCATGTCAGCAGAGAATCAGTCTTCATATCATAGCCTAGAATCAGGCTTCACGTCACCCACCACTGTAAGAGTCAATTTTCATAAATTTAGGCCCAGAACCCAGGCAGAGGAGAAAGGTCCCGTAACAGACAATCTGGCTTCATGTCAGCAGAGAATCAGTCTTCATATCATAGCAGAGAATCAGGCTTCACGTCACCCACCACTGCAATAGTCAATTGTCATAAATTTAGGCCCAGCACCCAGGCAGAGGAGAGAGCTCCCGTAACAGAGGATCTGGCTTCATGTCAGCAGAGAATCAGTCTGCATGTCATAGCAGAGAATGAGGCTTCACGTCACCCACCACTGCAACAGTCCATTGGCATATATTTAGGCCTAGCACACAGGCAGAGCAGAGAGGTCCCGTAACAGACAATCTGGCTTCATGTCAGCAGAGAATCAGTCTGCATGTCATAGCAGAGAATGAGGCTTCACGTCACCCACCACTGCAACAGTCCATTGGCATATATTTAGGCCTAGCACACAGGCAGAGCAGAGAGGTCCCGTAACAGACAATCTGGCTTCATGTCAGCAGAGAATCAGTCTGCATGTCATAGCAGAGAATGAGGCTTCACGTCACCCACCACTGCAACAGTCCATTGGCATATATTTAGGCCTAGCACACAGGCAGAGCAGAGAGGTCCCGTAACAGACAATCTGGCTTCATGACAGCAGAGAATCAGTCTGCATGTCATAGCAGAGAATGAGGCTTCACGTCACCCACCACTGCAACAGTCCATTGGCATATATTTAGGCCTAGCACACAGGCAGAGCAGAGAGGTCCCGTAACAGACAATCTGGCTTCATGTCAGCAGAGAATCAGTCTGCATGTCATAGCAGAGAATGAGGCTTCACGTCACCCACCACTGCAACAGTCCATTGGCATATATTTAGGCCTAGCACACAGGCAGAGCAGAGAGGTCCCGTAACAGACGATCTGGCTTCATGTCAGCAGAGAATCAGTCTGCATGTCATAGCAGAGAATCAGGCTTCACGTCAGCCACCACTGCAACAGTCCATGGTCATAAATTTAGGCCCAGCACCCAGGCAGAGGAGAGAGGTCCCGTAACAGACAATCTGGCTTCATGTCAGCAGAGAATTAGTCTGCATGTCATAGCAGAGAATCAGGCTTCATGTCAGCCACCACTGCAACAGTCCATTGGCATATATTTAGGCCTAGCACACAGGCAGAGGAGAGGTTCATTCAACTTTGGGTAGCATCGCAATATAATGGTAAAATGAAAATAAAAATAGGATTGAATGAGGAAGTGCCCTGGAGTCCAATAATATATGGTTATGGGGAGGTAGTTAATGTCTAATCTGGACAAGGGACGGACAGGTCCTGTGGGATCCATGCCTGGTTCATTTTTATGAACGTCAGCTTGTCCACATTGGCTGTAGACAGGCGGCTGCGTTTGTCTGTAATGACGCCCCCTGCCGTGCTGAATACACGTTCAGACAAAACGCTGGCTGCCGGGCAGGCCAGCACCTCCAAGGCATAAAAGGCTAGCTCTGGCCACGTGGACAATTTAGAGACCCAGAAGTTGAATGGGGCCGAACCATCAGTCAGTACGTGGAGGGGTGTGCACACGTACTGTTCCACCATGTTAGTGAAATGTTGCCTCCTGCTAACACGTTGCGTATCAGGTGGTGGTGCAGTTAGCTGTGGCGTGTTGACAAAAGTTTTCCACATCTCTGCCATGCTAACCCTGCCCTCAGAGGAGCTGGCCGTGACACAGCTGCCTTGGCGACCTCTTGCTCCTCCTCTGCCTTGGCCTTGGGCTTCCACTTGTTCCCCTGTGACATTTGGGAATGCTCTCAGTAGCGCGTCTACCAACGTGCGCTTGTACTCGCGCATCTTCCTATCACGCTCCAGTGCAGGAAGTAAGGTGGGCACATTGTCTTTGTAGCGTGGATCCAGCAGGGTGGCAACCCAGTAGTCCGCACAGGTTAAAATGTGGGCAACTCTGCTGTCGTTGCGCAGGCACTGCAGCATGTAGTCGCTCATGTGTGCCAGGCTGCCCAGGGGTAAGGACAAGCTGTCCTCTGTGGGAGGCGTATCGTCATCGTCCTGCCTTTCCCCCCAGCCACGCACCAGTGATGGACCCGAGCTGCGTTGGGTGCCACCCCGCTGTGACCATGCTTCATCCTCATCCTCCTCCACCTCCTCCTCATCCTCGTCCTCCTCGTCCTCCAGTAGTGGGCCCTGGCTGGCCACATTTGTACCTGGCCTCTGCTGTTGCAAAAAACCTCCCTCTGAGTCACTTCGAAGAGACTGGCCTGAAAGTGCTAAAAATGACCCCTCTTCCTCATCCTCCTCCTCCTCCTCCTGGGCCACCTCCTGTTCCATCATCGCCCTAAGTGTTTTCTCAAGGAGACATAGAAGTGGTATTGTAACGCTGATAACGGTGTCATCGCCACTGGCCATGTTGGTGGAGTACTCGAAACAGCGCAACAGGGCACACAGGTCTCGCATGGAGGCCCAGTCATTGGTGGTGAAGTGGTGCTGTTCTGTAGTGCGACTGACCCGTGCGTGCTGCAGCTGAAACTCCACTATGGCCTGCTGCTGCTCGCACAGTCTGTCCAGCATGTGCAAGGTGGAGTTCCACCTGGTGGGCACGTCGCATATGAGGCGGTGAGCGGGAAGGCCGAAGTTACGCTGTAGCGCAGACAGGCGAGCAGCGGCAGGATGTGAACGCCGGAAGCGCGAACAGACGGCCCGCACTTTATGCAGCAGCTCTGACATGTCGGGGTAGTTGTGAATGAACTTCTGCACCACCAAATTCAGCACATGCGCCAAGCAAGGGATGTGCGTCAAATTGGCTAGTCCCAGAGCTGCAACGAGATTTCGCCCATTATCACACACCACCAGGCCGGGCTTGAGGCTCACCGGCAGCAACCACTCGTCGGTCTGTTGTTCAATACCCCGCCACAACTCCTGTGCGGTGTGGGGCCTGTCCCCCAAACATATGAGTTTCAGAATGGCCTGCTGACGTTTACCCCGGGCTGTGCTGAAGTTGGTGGTGAAGGTGTGTGGCTGACTGGATGAGCAGGTGGAAGAAGAGGAGGAGGAAGCCGAGAAGGAGGAGGTGGCAACAGGAGGCAAAGAATGTTGCCCTGCGATCCTTGGCGGCGGCAGGACGTGCGCCAAACAGCTCTCCGCCTGGGGCCCAGCTGCCACTACATTTACCCAGTGTGCAGTTAGGGAGATATAGCGTCCCTGGCCGTGCTTACTGGTCCACGTATCTGTGGTTAGGTGGACCTTGCTACAGATGGCGTTGCGCAGTGCACACTTGATTTTATCGGATACTTGGTTGTGCAGGGAAGGCACGGCTCTCTTGGAGAAGTAGTGCCGGCTGGGAACAACATACTGTGGGACAGCAAGCGACATGAGCTGTTTGAAGCTGTCTGTGTCCACCAGCCTAAATGACAGCATTTCATAGGCCAGTAGTTTAGAAATGCTGGCATTCAGGGCCAGGGATCGAGGGTGGCTAGGTGGGAATTTACGCTTTCTATCAAATGTTTGTGAGATGGAGAGCTGAACGCTGGCGTGTGACATGGTTGAGACGCTTGGTGACGGAGGTGGTGGTGGTGGTGTTGGTGGTACATCCCCTGTTTGCTGGGCGGCAGGTGCCAACGTTCCTCCAGAGGCGGAGGAAGAGGCCGAGGCGGCAGCAGCAGAATAGGCCGAGGCGGCAGCAGCAGAAGAGGTAGCAGGGGGAGCCTGAGTGACTTCCTTGGTTTTAAGGTGTTTACTCCACTGCAGTTCATGCTTTGCATGCAGGTGCCTGGTCATGCAGGTTGTGCTCAGGTTCAGAACGTTAATGCCTCGCTTCAGGCTCTGATGGCACAGCGTGCAAACCACTCGGGTCTTGTCGTCAGCACATTGTTTGAAGAAGTGCCATGCCAGGGAACTCCTTGAAGCTGCCTTTGGGGTGCTCGGTCCCAGATGGCGGCGGTCAGTAGCAGGCGGAGTCTCTTGGCGGCGGGTGTTCTGCTTTTGCCCACTGCTCCCTCTTTTGCTACGCTGTTGGCTCGGTCTCACCACTGCCTCTTCCTCCGAACTGTGAAAGTCAGTGGCACGACCTTCATTCCATGTGGGGTCTAGGACCTCATCGTCCCCTGCATCGTCTTCCACCCAGTCTTGATCCCTGACCTCCTGTTCAGTCTGCACACTGCAGAAAGACGCAGCAGTTGGCACCTGTGTTTCGTCATCATCAGAGACATGCTGAGGTGGTATTCCCATGTCCTCATCATCAGGAAACATAAGTGGTTGTGCGTCAGTGCATTCTATGTCTTTCACCGCTGGGGAAGGGCTAGGTGGATGCCCTTGGGAAACCCTGCCAGCGGAGTCTTCAAACAGCATAAGAGACTGCTGCATAACTTGAGGCTGAGACAGTTTCCCTGGTATGCATGGGGGTGATGTGACAGACTGATGGGGTTGGTTTTCAGGCGCCATCTGTGCGCTTTCTGCAGAAGACTGGGTGGGAGATAATGTGAACGTGCTGGATCCACTGTCGGCCACCCAATTGACTAATGCCTGTACCTGCTCAGGCCTTACCATCCTTAGAACGGCATTGGGCCCCACCATATATCGCTGTAAATTCTGGCGGCTACTGGGACCTGAGGTAGTTGGTACACTAGGACGTGTGGATGTGGCAGAACGGCCACGTCCTCTCCCAGCACCAGAGGGTCCACTAACACCACCACGACCATGTCCACGTCCGCGTCCCTTACTAGATGTTTTTCTCATTGTTATGGTTCACCACAACAACAAATATATTATTTGGCCCAATGTATTGTATTCAAATTCAGCGGGATATAAATTTGAGGCCTAGTATTTAGGCGCTGGGTGACCGGTATGGATTTAGTGACAGAATTAGACTTGGAAATGCACAGAAGCGTGTGTGTGAAGTTATTCTGAATGACCCTATGTGCACCTTCAATATTATATACCCTTTTAGGGATAGATTTCAAATAGCTCTGATATAGCAGAAACCACTAAATTATGAAATTGCTAAATTGGGAATTGTACTTCAACCCAGAACAAAAAATGTGCTTTGACGGACACTAAATATCTTGCCCAGCAACAACAGTACAGCGGTGGGTAACGAGAGATTTAGAGGGATTTAAATTTGAGGCCTAGTATTTAGGCGCTGGGTCACCGGTATGGATTTAGTGACAGAATTAGACTTGGAAATACACAGTAGCGGGTGTGTGTGAAGTTATTCTGAATGACCCTATGTGCACCTTCAATATTATATACCCTTTTTGGGATAGATTTCAAATAGCTCTGATATAGCAGGAACCACTAAATTATGAAATTGCTAAATTGGGAATTGTACTTCAACCCAGAACAAAAAATGTGCTTTGACGGGCACTAAATAACTTTCCCAGCTACAACAGGACAACGGTAACGAGAGATTTAGAGGGATTTAAATTTGAGGCCTAGTATTTAGGCGCTGGGTGACAGGTATGGGTTTAGTGACAGAATTAGACTTGGAAATACACAGTAGCGGGTGTGTGTGAAGTTATTCTGAATGACCCTATGTGCACCTTCAATATTATATACCCTTTTTAGGGATAGATTTCAAATAGCTCTGATATAGCAGAAACCACTAAATTATGAAATTGCTAAATTGGGAATTGTACTTCAACCCAGAACAAAAAATGTGCTTTGACGGACACTAAATATCTTGCCCAGCAACAACAGTACAGCGGTGGGTAACGAGAGATTTAGAGGGAATTAAATTTGAGGCCTAGTATTTAGGCGCTGGGTCACCGGTATGGATTTAGTGACAGAATTAGACTTGGAAATACACAGTAGCGGGTGTGTGTGAAGTTACTCTGAATGACCCTATGTGCACCTTCAATATTATATACCCTTTTTGGGATAGATTTCAAAGAGCTCTGATATAGCAGGAACCACTAAATTATGAAATTGCTAAATTGGGAATTGTACTTCAACCCAGAACAAAAAATGTGCTTTGACGGGCACTAAATAACTTTCCCAGCTACAACAGGACAACGGTAACGAGAGATTTAGAGGGATTTAAATTTGAGGCCTAGTATTTAGGCGCTGGGTGACAGGTATGGGTTTAGTGACAGAATTAGACTTGGAAATACACAGTAGCGGGTGTGTGTGAAGTTATTCTGAATGACCCTATGTGCACCTTCAATATTATATACCCTTTTTGGGATAGATTTCAAATAGCTCTGATATAGCAGAAACCACTAAATTATGAAATTGCTAAATTGGGAATTGTACTTCAACCCAGAACAAAAAATGTGCTTTGACGGACACTAAATATCTTGCCCAGCAACAACAGTACAGCGGTGGGTAACGAGAGATTTAGAGGGAATTAAATTTGAGGCCTAGTATTTAGGCGCTGGGTCACCGGTATGGATTTAGTGACAGAATTAGACTTGGAAATACACAGTAGCGGGTGTGTGTGAAGTTACTCTGAATGACCCTATGTGCACCTTCAATATTATATACCCTTTTTGGGATAGATTTCAAAGAGCTCTGATATAGCAGGAACCACTAAATTATGAAATTGCTAAATTGGGAATTGTATTTCAACCCAGAACAAGAAATGTGCTTGAACGGACACTAAATAACTCGCCCAGCTACAGCACTAGGGACAGATTTAGCTGGATATAAATTTGAGGCCTAGTATTTAGGCGCTGGGTGACCGGTATGGATTTAGTGACAGAATTAGACTGGGATATGGCCAAAAAATGAACAGACTATTGCTGGTTAAATGCACTTGGTGTGACAGCTTCACCCTGATGTAGGCTTTAGCCAAAAAACAACCACACCATTGAGGGTTAAATGCACTTGGTGACAGGCGCAGCTTGCCCCTGATTTTGTATATGGCCAAAAAATGAACAGACTATTGCTGGTTAAATGCACTTGGTGTGACAGCTTCACCCTGATGTAGGCTTTAGCCAAAAAACAACCACACCATTGAGGGTTAAATGCACTTGGTGACAGGCGCAGCTTGCCCCTGATTTTGTATATGGCCAAAAAATGAACAGACTATTGCTGGTTAAATGCACTTGGTGTGACAGCTTCACCCTGATGTAGGCTTTAGCCAAAAAACAACCACACCATTGAGGGTTAAATGCACTTGGTGACAGGCGCAGCTTGCCCCTGATTTTGTATATGGCCAAAAAATGAACAGACTATTGCTGGTTAAATGCACTTGGTGTGACAGCTTCACCCTGATGTAGGCTTTAGCCAAAAAACAACCACACCATTGAGGGTTAAATGCACTTGGTCGCAGCTTGTGCTGGCGCACCACAAGACACAAAATGGCCGCCGATCACCCCAGAAAAATGAGACTGACAAACGGTCTGTGCAGCCTAAAAACAGTGAGCAATTGAGGATCAGCAGCTCAATGATCCACAGCTGCAGATCGATCAGTTAATCAAGTCCTTTGGAGGAGTTAATCTGCCTAATCTCGCCCTACTGTCGCAGCCGCAACCTCTCCCTACGCTAATCAGAGCAGAGTGACGGGCGGCGCTATGTGACTCCAGCTTAAATAGAGGCTGGGTCACATGGTGCTCTGGCCAATCACAGCCATGCCAATAGTAGGCATGGCTGTGATGGCCTCTTGGGGCAAGTAGTATGACGCTTGTTGATTGGCTGCTTTGCAGCCTTTCAAAAAGCGCCAAGAAAGCGTCACAAAAGCGCGAAGAAAGCGACGAACACCGAACCCGAACCCGGACTTTTACGAAAATGTCCGGGTTCGGGTCCGTGTCACGGACACCCCAAAATTCGGTACGAACCCGAACTATACAGTTCGAGTTCGCTCATCCCTAATTATCACTTAAATTTATTTTAGAGCACAATTTCTTTGTCTTTCAAGGACAATATTATAAACAAATTAATGGCACTGCGATGGGGACGTCTTGCGCCCCTACCTACGCAAATTTATTTTTAGGGTGGTGGGAGAATTGTCATGTCTTCACGGAAGAGATGTCGTCTTATGTCTGCCACATTTTATTTTGGGGCAGATATATTGACGACATCCTGATTCTGTGGGACGGTGACCGTACACAGTTTCAGGAATTTGTCCAGACGCTAAATCGAAATAATATAGGCATGACATATACACACGAAATTCAAGATCATGAAATAGTGTTTTTGGACTTAAAAATAAGAAAAACAGAAGGAGGCCAGCTGGTGACAGAAGTCTATAGGAAACCTACATCGACAAACAGTTACCTGCATTGGAACAGTTGGCATCCAGTTCCCCTTAAGAAAGGGATTCCTATAGGACAATATTTGAGAGCACGTCGTAACTGTTCGGATGAAGCCTCCTTTTCTCGGGAGAGTCAACAACTGCTTCAAAGGTTCAGTAAAAGGGGTTACCCCAAAAGATCTCTGAGAAATGCATACAATCGAGCTAATAAAACAAAGAGAGAAGATCTGTTAAAAGAGGCACCACCTAAAAGAAATGAGACCATCAGGTGCATAGGGACCTTCGATGGATACAATAATGAAATCTATAGTATCCTAAAAAAACACTGGCACATAATAAGGTCAGATAGAGATCTCAACATGGTACTTAGCACCAACCCGTCAGTTACATACAGACGAGGTCCCAATCTTAAGGACCAACTGGTCCATAGCCACCTCATGGAAGAAGGAGACAAATGTGGCAGAAAAGTTGAGAGATATCGTGGATCAGCTCCATGCGGGGACTGCTCCTTCTGCAGGTATGTTCCACGCATAAAAAAATATGTCAACCCTGTGGATAAAAAGGAGTATGAGATAAGGCAATTGATCACCTGTAAAACCCAAGGGGTAATCTATCTAGCTTCTTGCCCCTGTCCAAAACTATATGTGGGTAAAACCACACAGGAGCTGCGACATCGGATATCGGGCCACTTAAGTACCATAGAAACAGGGAAAGACACAGCAATAGCCAGACACATCAAATACTTTCATAACAACAAGAGTACAGTACTGCGCTACTGGGGTATAGAGAAAATATCTCTAGGACCAAGAGGAGGTAGTCTTGATAAAAAATTACTACAAAGTGAGGCTAGGTGGATACACAGACTGGATACAATGAGCCCACAAGGACTAAATGAAGGATTTTCCTTCACGGCATTTATATGACTATAGATATATATAAAAATAAAAATAGGAAATGGAAGTTCCTCCCTCTCTCTATGTAAGAGTAAAAAGAAAGAGTATACCAACAAAAGACCTCAAAAATCCCTTAGTTAATATAATAATACTACTATTCAATGAAACTTTAAGGGTAATTAACTTTTTGAATGTACAAATTTTGATACGAACACTGATACAAATAATTTAAAATGAAAAAATACAAATATATGGTTAACTTACCTGGAGAAAGGGAAGGAGAAAATTAATCCTTCCGGTATTCTGAAAAAACGCACCTTCCCCCTTTTTTTTCTCCCTAAAAAAATGAGGAGAAAATGAATAATAAAAAGAAGATCTTAAATTGTACAATTAAAGATATTAAAGAATCAAGTCCCTAATATATATGGATAGTCGACAAGCCATAACATGGTCGCTTAAATAAACAGAGACACATGGTGAGGAATAATGTGGCAAAATTCTAACTGACAGGCGAGTATGGCTACATATACAATAATGATATAACTTCAAATTGCTGACGCATGCGTGGATACCCTACCTAGATCAATAAGCAGAGAATATAGTCTATGTCCCAAGATATGCACACCAGAAACCTAAGAAAAATAATCGGAAGTAAAGTGTTCACACATGCCCAATAGACATCTGGAAATATATTGGAGAAGTTGAAGGCAAAAACTTCTAAGTATAGGGGCATGCGTAGTAGCCGTCACCTAATGGGACTTCAATAGAAGTGTCTGTGCATGCGCACTTGAAGGGGTGACGCGATTATATGACGTAAGAGAAGCTTTCAAGGTACCGGATAGGATGATCACGCTGTCACACGAGTTCTGAATAGGGATAGGGAAGAGGATGACTAAGAGCCCACCCCTAACAGGTATAAGCATCTACTTACGAAGCACTCGTCCATCCCCTGATGAAGCCACATCTAGTGGCGAAACATGTCGGGGGAGCTCTAGCTTGATATCTTTTTAATTAGGTGTGTGATGGATTCAGTGTTTGAGTAGTGAAAACTGCAGACTCACTAAACTTGGACGCACCAGCGGCAGTGGCTACACCTATAGTGGCGCTAATAAGGAATCTCCCTTAAGCGATAAATATGAGTCTATCTCTGAACAATCCATATGATAGTAGTGATATCTTAGGTGGCGCCAGTGGAAATCATCCCAAAGCAATTTAGGACACACTTATGGGAATTAAATCTCAATGTACTGCCGTTAGTATCATCACAGCACCTTTAAATTTTAAAAAGTTTTTATTTATTTTTTATTTTTTCTTTATCCTGTTTTGTATAAGTTTTATTGAGAGAAATAAACGTTAAGTTTTATTTGACCAGAAACAGGAGCTTTGTAGCCTTAGGCTATTTGAACAATATTACCTCATAATACGGCGCAGGATTTACGAGGCACTGAGGAGAACTAGGACGTCAATCAACTGGACATGGGCGTGCCAAAGGGTGAGAGGACGGAGCCTCTAGGTGCTGCAGCAACGCCCTAGTAGCACCTAGAGGCTCATTAGCATATTATAAAAGTCTTTATTTTGAGGGAACGGCAGCAGGCAGGGAGATAAACATCATACAGTTATGTTCTGCTGACATTAGCACATCGCTAATGTCAGCCGGCTACATAACGATTGTTCTGATGACAGAAACCCTTCAAGTAGAAATAGGGATACATTATTAAATCATAGGCCCAAACCTGAAGGAGAAAATATGGCACGCATCACTGGAACTTTTGACACGGCACATACCGAAGTGAGATAGGTCCTCAATACTTACTGGGACATTTTGAGATCGGACCTGGGATTTTGAGATTGGACTCGGGCATTGGCACACAGGTGGGCAATGCCCCCTGCCATAACCTACCGCTGTGAACCTAATCTTAATGACCGCCTGGTCCACAGTTTCTTTCAAACTCCTAGGCCCACTTCCTGGCTTAGAAGTAATGTCACAGGGACATCCAGACCAAAATGGTGGTCCAACATTTGGGGTCCAGGGAGATGAATTAGTAGCAGGAGTGATAAGAATCTCACTCCCCTTGATCTATATCTATATTCATATTTATCCCCGGTTGCCCCGTTAATCATGCCTCCACACTGTCAACGGACGTAGACATACAGTCCACTGTACCCTGTTAGATATCCCTTGCTGACCCTAAGACAGCCTGGGATTGCAACATTGTGGGGTGTGAACCTGTAATACAAGGGCAATTGTCCACCAATAGATATAATCCGAGGACTTTAATAAAGATTTATTATTATTTTAGATTTTAGTATCTATACAGGCAGTGGATTTTTAATTACTGAAAACAAACAGATGGGAGCTCATAATACCAAAAAATATATATACTTTATTAAGACATGATTAAAATTAACATGAATTAGAATGATGAATAAATAAATACGATGCCATAAACATGATGAAATGGGGGCGGAGGACAAAAAAGAAGATCGCCACCCTGGGAAGAAAGAGCACACGGATCAAAACAACATGGTACATAGTATATGTATGATATGGGAATCACATGCAGAATAAATAATCAAACCCATGTACAAAATTCCCCTCAGTGGATAGAAGACGGGTATGCAGACAGAAAATAAAATAAAGATGGAAGTATACTGCAGTCCATGTGGAATAAATGAATAGAGGAGAATAGCAGGAGACAGGAGCTCACCAAAACAAGAGCCGTGTGCAGGAAAGACCCAGGGTGGCGCTACCCCAACGCGTGTTTCAGCGTGCCTTCGTCAGGGGGTCTACGCCGAAACGCGCGTTGGAGTAGCGCCACCCTGGGTCTTTCCTGCACACGGCTCTTGTTTTGGTGAGCTCCTGTCTCCTGCTATTCTCCTCTATTAACTTTATATGTACTATGTCGCTATCTACTGACGAGAGATATTGCAGACATAATACACTTTACATTCATTAGCATTGGTAAATCATGCTTACACCGTTACACCCCACCTTGCACATACTGGAGAGACTGTGCGAGCAGCAGCAGGCAATAGTGGAGTTTCAGCTGCAGCACGTACGCATAAGTCGCTTTGCGGGACAGCACCATTTCAGCACCAAAGAGTGGGCCTTCATGTGGGACTTGTGTGCTGTGTTGCGCTGCTTAGAGTACTTCCCCAACATGGCCAGTGGTTATGATGTCATCATCAGCCTCACTATCCCACTTCTATGTTTCCTTAAAAAAAAGCTTCAGGTGCGAATGGACGAAAATGTGGCACAGGAGGAAGAGGAGGAGGAAGAGGGATCATTTCTGCGGTTATCAGGCCAGTCGTCCACAGGTGGCTCAGAGGGTTGGTTCCTGCACCAACAGCGGCCAGGTACCCAACTGTCCAACCAGGGAACAGTTTTGGAGGATGATAAAGAGGATGATGAAGCGGAGGAGGAGGAGGATCCCCATTCACAGCACGGTGGCACACACCAAGGACAGCTTGTCATTGCTTCTGGGCAGCCTGGCACACATGAGTGACTACATGCTAATTACTGTGTGGCCACCCTATAGGATCCCCGCTACAAGACAACATACTGTCCTTACTTCTGTCACTGGAGCGTGAACAGAACATGTGCAAGTACAAGCGGATGCTGGTAGAGACACTACTGGTGGCATTCCCACCTGACAGCGGGGGCTCAGTGGAAGCACAAGGTGAAGGCAGAGGGGGAGGAGGAGGAAGTCGCCAACATAGCAGGGGCATCGTAAGCACCTCAGAAAGGAGGGTTAGCATGGCCAAAATGTGGAAAATGCCACAATATCCAGCACCACCAGCTGATATGGACCATCCTAGCAGGAGGCAGTGTTTCAGCAACATGGTGGAATAGTACAGACTGACGGGTCTGCCCCATTTAACATCTGGGTCTCCAAATTGCGCATATGGCCTGAGCTTGCCCTTTTTACGCCTTGGAGGTGCTGGCCTGCCCTGTGGCAAATGTGTCTGAATGTGTATTTAGCACAGAAGGGGTGTGTGATCACGGACAGGCGCAGCCGCCTGTCCACAGCCAATGTGGACAAGCTCACATTCATTAAAATGAACCAGACATGGATCCCATAGGACTTGTCCGTACCTTGGCCAGAGTAGAGAAGTATACCGGCCGCACCCAGCCATTGTTATACTCCAGGGAAGTTTATGCGTTGTCTTTGCTATTTCCCAAAAAAAAAAAAAAATTAAAAACAAAACAAAAAAAAAAAAGTGGTGACCTACTTATTTCGCCTGCACCGTCATGTCCGCCTGCACCACCACATCCACCTCCTCCATCTGCACCACCACCTCCGCCTCTTCCACCTGCACCGCCATGTCCACCTTCTCCATCTGCACTGCCATGTCCGCCTCTTCTGCCTGCACCGCCACTTCCGCCTCCTCCGTCTGCACTGCCACGTACGCCTCTTCCGCCTGCACCACCATGTCCGCCTCCTCCTCCTGCACCGCCACGTCAGCTGTGACCTCGGCTTCCAGGCTCAAGATATTATGTCACATATTGGCAGAGTAGAGAAGAATATCAGCCGCACCCAGCAATTGTTATTTTGCAGCACAGTTTCTGCGTTCCCGTTGCCATCTCCCAATGTTTGGTGGTTGACAATTACCAGATAGGGGACATGTGCTATCTATAACTGAGAAGAAATTTTTTACCCAGTTTTAACCCAGGACATATGGTACAAGCACCAAACTGTCACGTCGTGGCCCTTAGCAACCTAACACAGAATTGACGGACACATGAAAAAACAAACAAACAGAAAGAGTGTTGGCGGCTTATCCCCTGCGTCCGTTAAAAAACTCCAAACTAATTCCCCATTTAATTGGACGACCCAACATATTTAGGAATTAAGATTAATGCCCACATGCCAGACCTTTTTCATTTGAACTATACCCCCCTTTTGAAGTCTATGGCCGCTCAATTGGACTCACTAGAAAAACATTTCCTCTCTTGGTTTGGAAGGAAAAATATTGTAATGTCATTGGTCATGCCAAGACTGACTTACCTCCTCCAGGTTCTCCCTATCATGATCCCTCGTTCTTTTTTCAATAAATTAAATGCACTTATACGACAGTATAAAAGCCCAGAATCTCACTTTCCTCCCTCGTCAGACCGAAACAACTAGGGGGTATAGGCCTTCCAGATCCGGAATTATACATGAAGGCGATACACCTCTGTAGAGTGGTTGATTGGATACGTTCTCCTACACATAAAACGTGGCTCCATATTGAAAATTCCAACTTTACTTCTTTTCTTAGATCCCTTTTGCTCTCAGACAAGCCACTATCTCCCCTTCCTCATATGACTAACCCTCTAATAAGGTCTACTATCAATGTATGGAAGTGGTTCTCTTCCAACTACGTTGACCAATTACCTTTGTCTCCCCTCCTTCAAATCAAAGATATATATTCACTCGCCCCTAGGGAAGTAAAATCCTCCATCCCCTCCCAGCTTAGATCCTCATCTATTCCTATATCTGAGCTACTAGATAGCGATGGCTGTGTTCCCCCTGAATCTATTCCAGCCTCCACAAGCGATATACTGCCCGCTAATTTTCTTGCTCTTAAATATCTTAAAGAAGATCTGCTCAGTTACTCCAAATCTACCCCCACGAACCATACCTCTGGATGGTTTGAGAACTTGATTTTCTCTACCACTTACCCCCCCAAACTAATCTCCTTCCTTTACAAAAAGCTCATTCAGCCTCACACGAGAGTTAAACCCTCATACATAGGATTATGGGAAAAAGATTTGGGCAAACAATTTTCTGATACGGAAGTTAATTCACTGCTGAACACCCCCCATAAGTCCTCAAGGTGCGTCCGGGTGCAGGAGAATGGTTCCAAAATTTTGTCCAGGTGGTACAGAACTCCTGATAAAGTAGCTCTCATGTACCCTGACGTACCAGACTTGTGCTGGAGATGTGGCTTGGATAAAGGCACTTTCATCCACATTTGGTGGAACTGCCCTCCCCTGTTAAGTTGGTGGGATCAGATATTCTGCGTCAGTAACTCTATAAGTGGTTCCTCCGTCCCATGCACGCCTGAAATCGCCCTTCTATCTCTAGATACATCCAAATATGATAAAAGTCATGGGCTACTTTTACACCTTTTATCACCGGCCCGTCTCCTAATTCCCACAAAATGGCGCTCTGACGAAATCCCCTCCATTGAACAATGGACAAACAAGGTCGATCAAATTTATCGCCTTGAGGAGCTATCTAATTGGGAGTTGGGTACCAGAAAGAAATTCCTCTTGACATGGTCGGCTTGGAGGAGACACAGAAACTTCTCTTAAATTGTCCCTCCCTAAATAACAATGAGTTGCTAGCTTTTGGTCCAATAGGATTCATACCAGCTTGATTGCTAATAATCTACTGATTTGTGGTTATTACTACCATTCCCTTAAACTGGAATTTTGCTCATTTTCTCTGTATAACTATTACACTGCTTGCACATGTATCTCCCCTGCTGCGTCAGGATATGACAGCTGCTTCTTGTACTGTGAAGTATTCTTTTTTCTTTTCTCTTTGTTTTAAAAACAAAAAATCAATAAAAATTGTTGAAAAAAAAAAAAGAAAAAGAAAGAGTGTTGGCTTCTTCCTCCACCTCCGCCGCCTTTTCCACATACACCTCCACGTCCACAGCCTCCTCAACTTCCTACTCCATTTGGACCTCCGCCTCTTAGTTCAAGTTTTGTTCATTTTTATTTTTATGTATTTTATGTTATTTTAAGTCATTTTCCTATCCACATTTGTTTTCAGGGCAATTATACTGCTCTTATGCCCACTTTGGAGCCTTTTGCTGCCCTCAAGTCCTTTCTATGACTTTTTTACAGCCATTTTAGTGCCCCAAAATTAGGGTTCCCATTGACTTCAATGGGGTTCGTAGTTTGGGTCAAGTTCGGAACCCGAAATTAACTTATCCCTACTCATCACTTATAGTAAGTAGTATATTTTGTGTGGCTCTGTATTGTCTGTACATGGTATGCATGTATATATTGTATTTCTAGTATACAGTCAGGGCCATAAATATTGTGACATCAACACAATTCTAACATTTTTGGCTCTAAAAACCACCACAATGGATTTGAAATGAAACGAACAAGATGTGATTTAAATGCAGACTGTCAGCTGTAATCTGAGGGGATTTACATCCAAATCAGGTGAACGGTGCAGGAATTACAGCAGTTTGCATATGTGCCTCACACTTGTAAAGGAAACAAAAGTGATAGGACAATTGGCTTATCAGCTGCTCCATGGCCAGGTGTGTGTTATTCCCTCATTGTCACAATTACAATGAACAGATAAAAGGTCCAGAGTTCATTCCAAGTCTACTATATGCATTTGGAATCTGTTGCTGTCAACTCTCAAGATAAGATCCAAAGAGCTGTAACTATCAGTGAAGCCATCATTAAGATGAAAAAAACAGAACAAACCCATCAGAGAGATAGCAAAAACATTAGGCCTGGTCAAAACAACAGTTTGGAACATTTTTAAAAAGAAGGAACGCACCGGTGAGCTCAGCAACACCAAAAGACCTGGAAGACCACGGAAAACAACTGTGGTGGATGACCGAATAATTATTTCCCTGTTGAAGAAAACACCCTTCACAACAGTTGGCCAGATCAAGAACACTCTCCAGGAGGTAGGTGTACAGTCGGGGCCAAAAGTTTTGAGAATTACATAAATATTGGAAATTGGAAAAGTTGCTGCTTAAGTTTTTATTATAGCAATTTGCATATACTCCAGAATGTTATGAAGAGTGATCAGATGAATTGCATAGTCCTTCTTTGCCATGAAAATGAACTTAATCCCCAAAAAATGTTGACGAGCACAAGGCTGGAGATCATTATGTCAGGCGGATTGGGTTAAAATGGCAGACTTGACCTGTTAAAAGGAGGGTGATGCTTGAAATCATTGTTCTTCCATTGTTAACCATGGTGACCTGCAAAGAAACGCGTGCAGCCATCATTGCGTTGCATAAAAATGGCTTCACAGGCAAGGATATTTTGGCTACTAAGATTGCAACTCAATCAACAATTTATAGGATCATCAAGAACTTCAAGGAAAGAGGTTCAATTATTGTTAAGAAGGCTTCAGGGCGTCCAATAAAGTCCAGCAAGCGCCAGGATCTTCTCCTAAAGAGGATTCAGCTGCGGGATCGGAGTGCCACCAGTGCAGAGCTTGCTCAGGAATGGCAGCAGGCAGGTGTGAGCGCATCTGCACGCACAGTGAGGCAAAGACTTTTGGAAGATGGCCTGGTGTCAAGAAGCGCAGCAAAGAAGCCACTTCTCTCCAAAAAAAACCCATCAGGGACAGATTGATCTTCAGCAGAAAATATGGTTAATGGACTGCTGAGGACTGGGGCAAAGTCATATTCTGCGATGAAGCCTCTTTCCGATTGTTTGGGGCATCAGGAAAAAGGCTTGAAGAAAAGGTGAGCGCTACCATCAGTCCTGTGTCATACCAACAGTAAAGCATCCTGAGACCATTCATGTGTGGGGTTGCTTCTCATCCAAGGGAGTGGGCTCACTCAAAATTTTGCCCAAAAACACAGCCATGAATAAAGAATGGCACCAAAACACCCTCCAACAGCAACTTCTTCCAACAATCCAACAACAGTTTGGTGAAGAACAATGCATTTTCCAGCACGATGGAGCACCGTGCCATAAGGCAAAAGTGATAACTAAGTGGCTCGGGGACCAAAACGTTGACATTTTGGGTCCATGGCCTGGAAACTCCCCAGATCTTAATCCCATTTAGAACTTGTGGTCAATCCTCAAGAGGTGGGTGGACAAACAAAAACCCACTAATTCTGACAAACTCCAAGAAGTGATTATGAAAGAAAGGGTTGCGATCAGCCAGGAATTGGCCCAGAAGTTGATTGAGAGCATGCCCAGTCGAATTGCAGAGGTCCTGAAAAAGAAGGGCCAACACTGCAAATACTGACTCTTTGCATAAATGTCATGTAATTGTCGATAAAAGCCTTTGAAACTTATAAAGTGCGTGTAATTATATTTCACTACATCACAGAAACAACTGAAACAAAGATCTAAAAGCAGTTTAGCAGCAAACCTTGTGAAAACTAACATTTGTGTCATTCTCAAAACTTTTGGCCACGACTGTATGTGTGTCAAAGTCAACAATCAAGAGAAGACTTCACCAGAGTGAATACAGAGGGTTCACCACAAGATGTAAACCATTGATGAGCCTCAAAAACAGGAAGGCCAGATTAGAGTTTGCCAAACAACATTTAAAAAAGCCTTCACAGTTCTGGAACAACATCCTATGGACAGATGAGACCAAGATCAACTTGTACCAGAGTGATGGGAAGAGAAAAGTATGGAGAAGGAAAGGAACTGCTCATCATGATCCTAAGCATACCACCTCATCAGTGAAGCATGGTGGTGGTAGTGTCATGGCGTGGGCATGTATGGCTGCCAGTGGAACTGGTTCTCTTGTATTTATTGATGATGTGACTGCTGACAAAAGCAGCAGGATGAATTCTGAAGTGTTTCGGGCAATATTATCTGCTCATATTCAGCCAAATGCTTCAGAACTCATTGGACGGCGCTTCACAGTGCAGATAGACAATGACCCAAAGCATACTGCAAAAGCAACCAAACTGTTTTTTTAAGGGAAATAAGTGGAATGTTATGCAATGGCCAAGTCAATCACCTGACCTGAATCCGATTGAGCTGCATTTCACTTGCTGAAGACAAAACTGAAGGGACAATGCCCCAAGAAGAAGCAGGAACTGAAGACAGTTGCAGTAGAGGCCTGGCAGAGCATTACCAGGGATGAAACCCAGCGTCTGGTGATGTCTATGCGTTCCAGACTTCAGGCTGTAATTAAAGTATTAAAAAGTGAAAGTTTAATTTATGATTATTATTCTGTCCCGTTACTTTTGGTTCCTTAACAAGTGGGAGGCACAGATGCAAACTGTTGTAATTCCTACATAGTTCACCTGATTTGGATGTAAATACCCTCAAATTAAAGCTGACAGTCTGCAGGTAAAGCACATCTTGTTTGTTTCATTTTATATCCATTGTGGTGGTGTATAGAGCCAAAAAATTTAGAATTGTGTTGATGTCCCAATATTTATGGACCTGACTGTATATAGTATATGTAGTATGTGGTATATTTTGTGGTATATATAGTACGGTACATGGAATGTGTGGTTCTGACTTGTGCACAGGTCCATTTAATTTTTCATTGTGTTTTTAATTATTATTTTTTTGTCACTCTGCAATTCCTATAAGATTATGTCTCAGTTGACCTAATTCATGTATTACAAGGAGCCCTCCCTGGAATCTCCAGATACTGATTATTCTACTCATGAAGGTATAAAATGGTTGTATTTCTGAGCTTTATTTCATTACTTGACTATTCCAAGTGTGATTTTTATTTTTTATTTTATTATTGTAAGGCCAGAATATGGTGTCATTTGCTGTAATATTATCTGCACGTTCTGCACATCAGAGATAAAACTGCGCTGAGGTAAAGGGAATCCTTGCCTCCACCTTTAACCCCCTTGCTAAGGTATGGTCCATGCTTCATGGGTTCTTCCTAGATTGCTTTCCTGGCAGTAAATGTACTATAGGATCCACATCAAACAACTGGTTTCCATGTTCACTACTTCAGAAGGAGCCTCAGCTGCACCTCTGGGTGTAAATAGCCTGAAGCAGGATGACACACGTAGAAGAGTGACCCAGCTCTCAGGTAAATCTGCATTTCATCTCCATGAGTCCACTACAACAGGCATCAGACTATGTATGCTCAGTGTGACTGGATAGGACAAGGACCTTACACTGGAAACATGAGCTGAATTCATGGAGGATAAAAACACATCAAGCGGAGAGCCGACAGTCAGAGACAAGGGAAAGGAATAGTCAGAAGTCAGACAAGATGCAGGGTATGGTGTCTGCACATGGTCAGCACATCCAAACAAGTACCAGTGTGCAACTCCACCATGCAAAAGGAAAGAAGCACAAAAGTATTGTGAGAACAAGGATCTCTTGCAGATAAGACCCTACACTAAGGGCACGGCCACATGGTCAGGTTTCCTGATGTAATTTTGGAAGCCAAAATCTTGATTGGATCATAAAATGAGAGAAAGTATAAGGACAAATATGGTTTCTCTTTTTGGAATTCACTTTTTATTTTGGCCTACAAAATTGGATGCAGAAACCTGTGGCTGTACCCTGAAAAACTCACCTCTGCTAGTTCCAAGCCTACAAATGAACTCAGGGCAGGTGTAACGGGGCACGAAGGCAAACTCTGCCTCCCATCAGCCGCAGACCTGCTGCTTAGCTTTGGGAGCAAGGACCTGTGTTTGGCCTCGTTCCCAGGGCAGCCTTGCTAGCTGGGAGGCTCCCTGCTCCTAGGTTTGCCTTGAGTGCCGAGGTGATCACTCGGTGCTCGACTTGTTTGTCTGTAGGTCATGTGATGCTGGCCACTTCACATGACCCTCACTCCCCACTATAAATACAGGCGGCCTGCTGGCTATAGGTTGCCTGTGATTTTCGTTCTATAGGCTGTGTACTTTATTGTTATTAAACTACCTCTGGAATTAAACCTCGATCCGCCTCTTGACACCTCTCCTGCCTGCCCCCTGTACCTTGACGCTACCTCTCAGATTTTGACCTCTGCTTGTTTACGGATTTGTATTTGCCTCTTCCCTTGTTCTGACGTGACCTCCTGGACTTACCTCGGCTAGTTGACCCGCCTCGCCTTCCGTTTTTGTTCTAACTCTTTTCCGCTTATTGTAACTTCTGAGTGGCTGTCCTCTTCTCTGCTGTCTCTTTCTCTCTGCTTGCACTTAGTAGGTTAGGGACTGTCGCCCAGTTGCGCTCCATCACCTAGGGCGGGTGGTGCAAGTAGGCAGGAAAAGGGGACCGGGTGGCAGCTCAGGGGGTGCACCTCCGCTCTATCTTGATTCTCGCGACTCTACCCGTGACAGCAGGTAGGATCTAGAGATTATAGTAAAAACAGCCTTGTACAGATTGGGGGAGTTCAAAACCAAGACCGAGACAGAATTTGCACAAAGGACTTCAAAATATATACAGTACAGACCAAAAGTTTGTACACACCTTCTCATTCAAAGAGTTTTCTTTATTTTCATGACTATGAAAATTGTAGATTCACATTGAAGGCATCAAAACTATGAATTAACACATGTGGAATTATATGCATAACTAAAAAAAGTGTGAAAAAACAGAAAATATGTCATATTCTAGGTTCTTCAAAGTAGCCACATTTTGCTTTGATTACTGCTTTGCACACTCTTGGCATTCTCTTGATGAGCTTCAAGAGGTAGTCACCTGAAATGGTCTTCCAACAGTCTTGAAGGAGTTCCCAGAGATGCTTAGCACTTGTTGGCCCTTTTGCCTTCACTCTGCGGTCCAGCTCACCCCAAACCATCTCGATTGGGTTCAGGTCCGGTGACTGTGGAGGCCAGGTCATCTGGCGCAGCACCCCATCACTCTCCTTCATGGTCAAATAGCCCTTACACAGCCTGGAGGTGTGTTTGGGGTCATTGTCCTGTTGAAAAATAAATGATGGTCCAACTAAACGCAAATCGGATGGAATAGCATGCCGCTGCAAGATGCTGTGGTAGCCATGCTGCTTCAGTATGCCTTCAATTTTGAATAAATCCCCAACAGTGTCACCAGCAAAGCACCCCCACACCATCACACCACCTCCTCCATGCTTCATGGTGGGAACCAGGCATGTAGAGTCCATCTGTTTACCTTTTCTGCGTCGCACAAAGACACGGTGGTTAGAACCAAAGATCTCAAATTTGGACTCATCAGACCAAAGCACAGATTTCCACTGGTCTAATGTCCATTCCTTGTGTTCTTTAGCCCAAACAAGTCTCTTCTGCTTGTCGCCTGTCCTTAGCAGTGGTTTCCTAGCAGATATTCTACCATGAAGGCCTGATTCACACAGTCTCCTCTTAACAGTTGTTCTAGGGATGTGTCTGCTGCTAGAACTCTGTGTGGCATTGACCTGGTCTCTAATCTGAGCTGCTGTTAACCTGCGATTTCTGAGGCTGGTGACTCGGATGAACTTATCCTCCGCAGCAGAGGTGACTCTTGGTCTTCCTTTCCTGGGGCGGTCCGCATGTGAGACAGTTTCTTTGTAGCGCTTGATGGTTTTTGTGACTGCACTTGGGGACACTTTCAAAGTTTTCCTAATTTTTCAGACTGACTGACCTTCATTTCTTAAAGTAATTATGGCCACTCGTTTTTCTTTACTTAGCTGCTTTTTTCTTGCCATAATACAAATTCTAACAGTCTATTCAGTAGGACTATCAGCTGTGTATCCACCTGACTTCTCCACAACGCAACTGATGGTCCCAACCCCATTTATAAGGCAAGAAATCCCACTTATTAAACCTGACAGGGCACACCTGTGAAGTGAAAACCATTTCAGGTGACTACCTCTTGAAGCTCATCAAGAGAATGCCAAGAGTGTGCAAAGCAGTAATCAAAGCAAAAGGTGGCTACTTTGAAGAACCTAGAATATGACTTATTTTCAGTTGTTTCACACTTTTTTGTTATGTATATAATTCCACATGTGTTAATTCATAGTTTTGATGCCTTCAGTGTGAATCTAAAATTTTCATAGTCATGAAAATAAAGAAAACTCTTTGAATGAGAAGGTGTGTCCAAACTTTTGGTCTGTACTGTAGGTATATTCAAAATAGCAGTAATGCTGTACATAATGAACCGTAAATTCAATGTTTGCAGGTGTCTCAGCAGCTTCAGAATGCTGCTCGTCTCGTCTTTTGGGCTCCTTTGCTTTTTGCACTGTGTGCACCTGCATGTTTATCTCATGTTGATAAGCAAAATCCAGGGCACATTTGGAAAGATGAACACTCAACGTAGCTGGTGTGCCCTGGATTTCTCTTATCTACATTACATGGTTGAAGAATCCTTCTTTTGGTTTGTTTATCTCAAGTTCTTTGGAGGATCTGGCATGTTCTGTAGTAGTATGCATTGAACTGTACCTGTATGGTGGGTCGGAGCCTCTAGCTTGGTCATGCACTCCTCCTTCAATCCAAGGCAGTTTTTTTAGGACAAAATATAGCTGGATCTCACCTGCATCTGTTTTCTGGCCCTCACCTGCTGACACTCACCTGCTGACACTCACCTGCATTTGTCCCGTATCTACAAGGTTTTCCTGATGGGACAGGAAGGCTCACAAATAATCTGTGCACAAGAACTTCACATACATGTGTACAGTGAACATATGGATGGCAGTAAGATAAGGCATGATAATCCATATACAGAGAGCTGCTGCACCTTGTGTGATTACTCCTGCCAGGGAAGGAGATTCTCTTGACTTCATACCTCTATATACTAAATCTAATGGGGAAACAATGAGATACTGAGCTGTAAAAATAACCCTTGAAAATTACGAAAAACAAGTGTCAGGCAATGAACAAACCAAGGAAACTGCCAGATTTCAGCTCTGAAGCAAGATGAATTATAAATGAAGCTCTGAAGTAGATTTATCTCATAAACGATACAGGATAAGTAAGCTAACCACCAGAATAGTGAGTGCAGCTCTGATGTATAATAAAGGATGTAAATCAGGATCAGTACAGGATAGGTAATGTATGTACACAGTGAGTGCACCAGCAGAATAGTGAGTACAGCTCTGGAGTATAATACAGGATGTAACTTAGGATCAGTACATGATAAGTAATATGATGTATGTACACAGTGACTGCACCAGCAGAATAGTGAGTACAGCTCTGGAGTATAATACAGGATGTAACTCAGGATCAGTACAGGATAAGTAATGTATGTACACAGTGACTGCACCAGCAGAATAGTGAGTGCAGCTCTGGGATATAATATAGGATGTAACTCAGGATCAGTACAGGATAAGTAATGTAATGTATGTACACAGTGAGTGCACCAGCAGAATAGTGAGTACAGCTCTGGAGTATAATACAGGATGTAACTTAGGATCAGCACATGATAAGTAATATGATGTATGTACACAGTGACTGCACCAGCAGAATAGTGAGAGCAGCTCTGGGATATAATATAGGATGTAACTCAGGATCAGTACAGGATAAGTAATGTAATGTATGTACACAGTGACTGCACCAGCAGAATAGTGAGTGCAGCTCTGGAGCATAATACAGGATGTAACTCAGGATCAGTACAGGATAAGTAATGTATGTACACAGTGACTGCACCAGCAGAATAGTGAGTGCAGCTCTGGAGTATAATACAGGATGTAACTCAGGATCAGTACAGGATAAGTAATTTATGTACACAGTGACTGCACCAGCAGAATAGTGAGTGCAGCTCTGGGGTATAATACAGGATGTAACTCAGGATCAGTACAGGATAAGTAATGTATGTACACAGTGACTGCACCAGCAGAATAGTGAGTGCAGCTCTGGGGTATAATACAGGATGTAACTCAGGATCAGTACAGGATAAGTAATGTATGTACACAGTGACTGCACCAGCAGAATAGTGAGTGCAGCTCTGGAGTATAATACAGGATGTAACCCAGGATCAGTACAGGATAAGTAATGTATGTACACAGTGACTGCACCAGCAGAATAGTGAGTGCAGCTCTGGAGTGTAATACAGGATGTAACTCAGGATCAGTACAGGATAAGTAATGTATGTACACAGTGACTGCACCAGCAGAATAGTGAGTGCAGCTCTGGAGTATAATACAGGATGTAACTCAGGATCAGTACAGGATAAGTAATGTATGTACACAGTGACTGCACCAGCAGAATAGTGAGTGCAGCTCTGGAGTATAATACAGGATGTGACTCAGGATCAGTACAGGATAAGTAATGTATGTACACAGTGACTGCACCAGCAGAATAGTGAGTGCAGCTCTGGAGTATAATACAGGATGTAACTCAGGATCAGTACAGGATAAGTAATGTATGTACACAGTGACTGCACCAGCAGAACAGTGAGTGCAGCTCTGGAGCATAATACAGGATTTCTGGTAACTTAATATTTACTGAACATCTAAATTTGCCAATCAAAACAAACAAAAGTTTGTGGGAGATTTAGATGTAGAATTTAGTAGAAGAAAGAAAGAAAGAAAGAAAGAAAGAAAGAAAAGGAGGATTGATTAAAATCTTTTTTGTTGAGGTTAAGAATCTTTTCTGTTGTTTAATATCATCCACATCCAGTTTTGCTCATGTGGACAGTGGTTACAGAGTCCGTCTTGGGAAGACAGAGAATAATAAAAAGTGTGTCTTTCTGGCAAATAGAATGATTACAGTTCAATGTCATAAAGAAACATCATTACACCTAATACAATGGGGGAGATTTATCATGAGAGGAATTGTTTAAGTCAATTTTGCAAAAGTCTCTTCTGTCCTGAGATTTTACTCCACTTCTGGCTCCACTCCTTTACTGCATTAGAATTGTGACTAGGGATAAACAAACTGGAACTGCAAACTTCGGGTTCATCCCGAACTTTGCGAGTTCGGGGACCCGGACCAGAACCCGGACATTTTTACTGAAGTCTGGGTTCGGGTTCAGGTGTTTTTTGAATTACTTTATTATTTTCTGTTGAAATATGGTTATATCAGAAAATAATGGCATTCTTAATACGGGATGCAAAACGGAAACTTTTAGACGCATTCCGTCATAATAGAAGTCTATGGGCCGCATAACGGATCCGTCCTGGTTTCCGTTATCCAGAACAGGACTCTATTATGACGGAATGCAAAATGGAATACCTCTAAATGTTTCCCTTTTGCATTCCGTCTTAAGAATACCATTATTTTCCAATATAACCATGTTATAACGGAAAATAATAAAGTGAAGTTCGGGTCCCCATTCCCTTTAACCGCCTCAGCTCCCCTAGCTTAAACCCCCTTAATGACCAGACCACTTTTTAAAATTCTGCACAACACTACTTTCACGGTTTATTGCTCGGTCATACAATTTACCACCCAAATGAATTTTATCTCCTTTTCTTCTCACTAATAGAGCTTTCATTTGGTGGTATTTCATTGCTGCTGACATTTTAACTTTTTTTGATATTAATCGAAATTGACCGAAATGTTTGAAAAAAATGAAATTTTTCACTCTTGGTTGTAAAATTTTTCAATTAAAACTACATTTCTATATAAATTTTTCTCTAAATTTATTGTTCTACATGTCTTTGATAAAAAAAAATGCAATAAGTGTATTGGTTTGGGTAAAAGTTATAGCGTTTACAAACTATGGTGCAAAAATGTTAATTTCCGCATTTTGAAGCAGCTCTGACTTTCTGAGCACCTGTCATGTTTCCTGAGGTTCTACAATGCCCAGACAGTAGAAACACCCCACAAATGACCCCATTTCGGAAAGTAGTTACCCTAAGGTATTCGCTGATGGGCATAGTGGATACATAGAAGTTTTTTTTTTTTTGTCACAAGTTAGCGGAAAATGATTATTATTTTTTTTATTATTATTTATTTTTACCAAGTCTCATATTCCACTAACTTGTGACCAAAAAAAAATAATTTGCATGAACTAACCATACCCCTCACGGAATACCTTGGGGTGTCTTCTTTCCAAAATGGGGTCACATGTGGGGTATTTATACTGCCCTGGCATTTTAGGAGCCCTAAAGCGTGAGAAGTAGTTTGGAATCCAAATTTGTAAAATTGCCCTGTGAAATCCTGAAAGTACTCATTGGAAATTGGGCCCCTTTGCGCATCTTGGCTGCAAAAAAGTGTCACACATGTGGTATCGCCGTACTCAGGAGCAGTAGGGCAATGTGTTTTGTGGTGTCTTTTTACATATACTTATGCTTGGTGAGAGAAATATCTCTTTAAAAGACAACTTTTCCAATTTTTTTATACAAAGTTGTCATTTGACAGAGATATTTCTCTCACCCAGCATGGGTATATGTAAAAAGACACCCCAAAACACATTGCCCTACTTCTCCTCAGTACGGTGATACCACATGTGTGACACTTTTTTGTAGCCTAGGTGCGCAAAGGGGCCCAAATTCCAATGAGTATCTTTTAGGAGGGCATTTTTAGGCATTTGGATTCTCAAGCTTTAGGGCCCCTAAAATGCCAGGGCAGTATAAATACCCCACAAGTGACCCCATTTTGGAAAGAAGACACCCCAAGGTATTCCGTGAGGGGCATGGCGAGTTCCTAGAATATTTGTTTTTTTTTGGCACAAGTTAGCGGAAAATGATTTTGTAAGAGAAAAAAATAAATAAAATAATAATTTTCCCCTAACTTGTGCCCAAAAAAATAAATATTCTAGGAACTCGCCATGCCCCTCACGGAATACCTTGGGGTGTCTTCTTTTTAAAATGGGGTCACATGTGGGGTATTTATACTGCCCTGGCATTTTAGGGGCCCTAAAGCGTGAGAAGAAGTCTGGAATATAAATGTCTAAAAATATTTACGCATTTGGATTCCGTGAGGGGTATGGTGAGTTTATGTGAGATTTTATTTTTTGTCACAAGTTAGTGGAATATGAGACTTTGTAAGAAAAAAAAAAACAATTTCCGCTAACTTGTGCCAATAAAAAAAAAATCTTCTATGAACTCGCCATGCCCCTCAAAAGTGATCTTTTTTGCAGTGATCAGAAAAAAAAAAATCTGTCACTGCGGTGGGGCGGACTAAACGCAAGTGTACGTACAAGATCAGGCCTGATCGGGCGAACACTGCGTTTTTTGTAGAGCCTATTTTTTAGAGCCTATTCTTGTTCGCAATTGCTGACAAGAAAAGGCATTTTCTATATAGTTCTGGCAATGTGCGGATCCGCAAAATGCGGAAAGCACATTGCCGGTGTCCGTGTTTTGCAGATCCGCGGTGTCCGTGTTTTGCGGATCAGCGAATTTACGCAAAACACATACGGACGTCTGAATGGAGCCTTACAGAGGGGTGATCAATGACAGGGGGGTGATCAGGGAGTCTATATGGGGTGATCAGGGGTTAATAAGTGACAGAGGGTGGGGGGTGTAGTGTAGTGGTGTTTGGTGCTACTTACAGAGCTACCTGTGTCCTCTGGTGGTCGATCCAAGCAAAAGGGACCACCAAAGGACCAGGTAGCAGGTATATCAGACGCTGTTAACAAAACAGCGTCTGATATACCTTTCAAGGGTTTAAAAAAATTGCATCTACAGCCTGCCAGCGAATGATCGCCGCTGGCAGGCTGTAGATGCACTCGTTTACCTGCCGTTCCTGTGAACGCGCGCTCCTCTGAACGCGCGCTCCTGTGTGCGCGCGTTCACAGGAAATCTCGCATCTCGCGAAATGACGCGACGGCGCGTCGAAGAGGAATGAATCGACCGCCTCCGGACCGCAATCCTGCGTTAGGCGGTCCGGAGGCGGTTAATGGGGTTTGGGGTCAAGTTTGAGTCCCAAACCCAAATTTTGAGCTGAAGTTCGGTTGAACCTGGAGAACGTGAACTTCCACGGGTTTGTTTATCCCTAATTGTGACATTTTTTACAACTTCTTAATAAGACACACCGTCACAGGGGATAAATCTGGAGTAATTCATATTGACAGGCTAACCACATCCACTTTCCCACCGACTTATCAAAGTGTTACCATTTGAAACCAGACTGCAGGAGAGCAGTTTAATTATCACAATGGCCAGAGCAGATGGACATTGTATCTCATGTCTCAGGTTTGATGCTTTTTTACGATTAGGAAATTATTTTAATTATAACAAAAAGATAGTGATATACACTTTATTAACATTCATTGCTTCCTTTGTCTTCTCCAGATGGTCTTGACAAATAACATCACCTCTGTTAGCCTTCTGGGAATTCCTAATCTTCAAAACTTCACATTTCTGTTCTTCTCTCTACTAGTTTTTATATACTGTGCAACCATTTCTGGAAACCTTCTCATCTTGTTCTTGTATTTAGTGAGCAAATCCCTTCGATCACCCATGTACTTCTTCATTACTCAGCTTTCACTCTGTGACCTCCTGCTCTCTACAGATATTGCCCCCATCCTTCTTCAAACTATTCTGTATGGAGGGACCACTATGACTCTTCCCAGCTGCATCATCCAGTTTTTTTTCTTTGTCATCTCAGAGTCCTCAGAAAGTCTTCTTCTGTCAGTGATGTCCTATGATCGGTATCTGGCCATCTGTAACCCCCTTCGTTATAACTCCATCATGAATAATACGTTTTGTGTGACATCAGTAGATATAATTTGGTCGGTTGGCTTTATAGTGACATTGTATTATGCAATTTCAATAAATAGTTTGTATTTCTGTGGACCACACGTTATTGACCATTTCTATTGTGATTTTGAACCTATCCTGCAGCTCTCTTGCTCTGATACATCCATAATTCACATCCAAAGTCTTATACTGAGTTTTTTCTTTGCAATGTTACCTTTTATAATCATTGTGATGTCCTATGTCTACATTGTCATCGCCATCCTGAAGATTCAATCCAATACCGGAAGACATAAAGCCTTCTCCACTTGTAGCTCCCACCTCATTGTGGTTTCCTTATTTTATGGGACAATAATCATTGTTTATATGTTTCCTACAAAAGGACAATCTCTGCTCCTGAGTAAGGTCTTGTCTCTGATGTATACTGTGCTGGCCCCACTGCTCAATCCTATCATATACACCCTGAGGAACAAGGACTTCAAAGAAGCTTTTCAGAAGGTTAATTATGTTATATAAGAGTCCATTCACAATGTGTTTTCAGTGTTAGTTGGGGGGTATACCCCAGGGGTGGGGGGGATCTCCAAACATATACAGTATCCTTGTCGAATGCCTCCAACATATGCCACCAGAGCGCCACACATGACTCATAGGCTCCCATGCTGAATAAAACAAATTATACTGATATATGCTGGTTAGGGATGAGCGAACTCGAACTGTATAGTTCGGGTTCGTACCGAATTTTGGGGTGTCCGTGACACGGACCCGAACCCGGACATTTTCGTAAAAGTCCGGGTTCGGGTTCGGTGTTCGTCGCTTTCTTCGCGCTTTTGTGACGCTTTCTTGGCGCTTTTTGAAAGGCTGCAAAGCAGCCAATCAACAAGCGTCATACTACTTGCCCCAAGAGGCCATCACAGCCATGCCTACTATTGGCATGGCTGTGATTGGCCAGAGCACCATGTGACCCAGCCTCTATTTAAGCTGGAGTCACATAGCGCCGCCCGTCACTCTGCTCTGATTAGCGTAGGGAGAGGTTGCGGCTGCGACAGTAGGGCGAGATTAGGCAGATTAACTCCTCCAAAGGACTTGATTAACTGATCGATCTGCAGCTGTGGATCATTGAGCTGCTGATCCTCAATTGCTCACTGTTTTTAGGCTGCACAGACCGTTTGTCAGTCTCATTTTTCTGGGGTGATCGGCGGCCATTTTGTGTCTTGTGGTGCGCCAGCACAAGCTGCGACCAAGTGCATTTAACCCTCAATGGTGTGGTTGTTTTTTGGCTAAAGCCTACATCAGGGTGAAGCTGTCACACCAAGTGCATTTAACCAGCAATAGTCTGTTCATTTTTTGGCCATATACAAAATCAGGGGCAAGCTGCGCCTGTCACCAAGTGCATTTAACCCTCAATGGTGTGGTTGTTTTTTGGCTAAAGCCTACATCAGGGTGAAGCTGTCACACCAAGTGCATTTAACCAGCAATAGTCTGTTCATTTTTTGGCCATATACAAAATCAGGGGCAAGCTGCGCCTGTCACCAAGTGCATTTAACCCTCAATGGTGTGGTTGTTTTTTGGCTAAAGCCTACATCAGGGTGAAGCTGTCACACCAAGTGCATTTAACCAGCAATAGTCTGTTCATTTTTTGGCCATATCCCAGTCTAATTCTGTCACTAAATCCATACCGGTCACCCAGCGCCTAAATACTAGGCCTCAAATTTATATCCAGCTAAATCTGTCCCTAGTGCTGTAGCTGGGCGAGTTATTTAGTGTCCGTTCAAGCACATTTCTTGTTCTGGGTTGAAATACAATTCCCAATTTAGCAATTTCATAATTTAGTGGTTCCTGCTATATCAGAGCTCTTTGAAATCTATCCCAAAAAGGGTATATAATATTGAAGGTGCACATAGGGTCATTCAGAGTAACTTCACACACACCCGCTACTGTGTATTTCCAAGTCTAATTCTGTCACTAAATCCATACCGGTGACCCAGCGCCTAAATACTAGGCCTCAAATTTAATTCCCTCTAAATCTCTCGTTACCCACCGCTGTACTGTTGTTGCTGGGCAAGATATTTAGTGTCCGTCAAAGCACATTTTTTGTTCTGGGTTGAAGTACAATTCCCAATTTAGCAATTTCATAATTTAGTGGTTTCTGCTATATCAGAGCTATTTGAAATCTATCCCAAAAAGGGTATATAATATTGAAGGTGCACATAGGGTCATTCAGAATAACTTCACACACACCCGCTACTGTGTATTTCCAAGTCTAATTCTGTCACTAAACCCATACCTGTCACCCAGCGCCTAAATACTAGGCCTCAAATTTAAATCCCTCTAAATCTCTCGTTACCGTTGTCCTGTTGTAGCTGGGAAAGTTATTTAGTGCCCGTCAAAGCACATTTTTTGTTCTGGGTTGAAGTACAATTCCCAATTTAGCAATTTCATAATTTAGTGGTTCCTGCTATATCAGAGCTATTTGAAATCTATCCCAAAAAGGGTATATAATATTGAAGGTGCACATAGGGTCATTCAGAATAACTTCACACACACCCGCTACTGTGTATTTCCAAGTCTAATTCTGTCACTAAATCCATACCGGTGACCCAGCGCCTAAATACTAGGCCTCAAATTTAATTCCCTCTAAATCTCTCGTTACCCACCGCTGTACTGTTGTTGCTGGGCAAGATATTTAGTGTCCGTCAAAGCACATTTTTTGTTCTGGGTTGAAGTACAATTCCCAATTTAGCAATTTCATAATTTAGTGGTTTCTGCTATATCAGAGCTATTTGAAATCTATCCCTAAAAGGGTATATAATATTGAAGGTGCACATAGGGTCATTCAGAATAACTTCACACACACCCGCTACTGTGTATTTCCAAGTCTAATTCTGTCACTAAACCCATACCTGTCACCCAGCGCCTAAATACTAGGCCTCAAATTTATATCCAGCTAAATCTGTCCCTAGTGCTGTAGCTGGGCGAGTTATTTAGTGTCCGTTCAAGCACATTTCTTGTTCTGGGTTGAAATACAATTCTCAATTTAGCAATTTCATAATTTAGTGGTTCCTGCTATATCAGAGCTCTTTGAAATCTATCCCAAAAAGGGTATATAATATTGAAGGTGCACATAGGGTCATTCAGAGTAACTTCACACACACCCGCTACTGTGTATTTCCAAGTCTAATTCTGTCACTAAATCCATACCGGTGACCCAGCGCCTAAATACTAGGCCTCAAATTTAATTCCCTCTAAATCTCTCGTTACCCACCGCTGTACTGTTGTTGCTGGGCAAGATATTTAGTGTCCGTCAAAGCACATTTTTTGTTCTGGGTTGAAGTACAATTCCCAATTTAGCAATTTCATAATTTAGTGGTTTCTGCTATATCAGAGCTATTTGAAATCTATCCCTAAAAGGGTATATAATATTGAAGGTGCACATAGGGTCATTCAGAATAACTTCACACACACCCGCTACTGTGTATTTCCAAGTCTAATTCTGTCACTAAATCCATACCGGTGACCCAGCGCCTAAATACTAGGCCTCAAATTTAATTCCCTCTAAATCTCTCGTTACCCACCGGTGTACTGTTGTTGCTGGGCAAGATATTTAGTGTCCGTCAAAGCACATTTTTTGTTCTGGGTTGAAGTACAATTCCCAATTTAGCAATTTCATAATTTAGTGGTTTCTGCTATATCAGAGCTATTTGAAATCTATCCCTAAAAGGGTATATAATATTGAAGGTGCACATAGGGTCATTCAGAATAACTTCACACACACGCTTCTGTGTATTTCCAAGTCTAATTCTGTCACTAAACCCATACCTGTCACCCAGCGCCTAAATACTAGGCCTCAAATTTAAATCCCTCTAAATCTCTCGTTACCCACCGCTGTACTGTTGTTGCTGGGCAAGATATTTAGTGTCCGTCAAAGCACATTTTTTGTTCTGGGTTGAAGTACAATTCCCAATTTAGCAATTTCATAATTTAGTGGTTTCTGCTATATCAGAGCTATTTGAAATCTATCCCTAAAAGGGTATATAATATTGAAGGTGCACATAGGGTCATTCAGAATAACTTCACACACACGCTTCTGTGCATTTCCAAGTCTAATTCTGTCACTAAATCCATACCGGTGACCCAGCGCCTAAATACTAGGCCTCAAATTTAAATCCCTCTAAATCTCTCGTTACCCACCACTGTACTGTTGTTGCTGGGCAAGATATTTAGTGTCCGTCAAAGCACATTTTTTGTTCTGGGTTGAAGTACAATTCCCAATTTAGCAATTTCATAATTTAGTGGTTTCTGCTATATCAGAGCTATTTGAAATCTATCCCTAAAAGGGTATATAATATTGAAGGTGCACATAGGGTCATTCAGAATAACTTCACACACACGCTTCTGTGCATTTCCAAGTCTAATTCTGTCACTAAATCCATACCGGTGACCCAGCGCCTAAATACTAGGCCTCAAATTTAAATCCCTCTAAATCTCTCGTTACCCACCGCTGTACTGTTGTTGCTGGGCAAGATATTTAGTGTCCGTCAAAGCACATTTTTTGTTCTGGGTTGAAGTACAATTCCCAATTTAGCAATTTCATAATTTAGTGGTTTCTGCTATATCAGAGCTATTTGAAATCTATCCCTAAAAGGGTATATAATATTGAAGGTGCACATAGGGTCATTCAGAATAACTTCACACACACACGCTTCTGTGCATTTCCAAGTCTAATTCTGTCACTAAATCCATACCGGTGACCCAGCGCCTAAATACTAGGCCTCAAATTTAAATCCCTCTAAATCTCTCGTTACCCACCGCTGTACTGTTGTTGCTGGGCAAGATATTTAGTGTCCGTCAAAGCACATTTTTTGTTCTGGGTTGAAGTACAATTCCCAATTTAGCAATTTCATAATTTAGTGGTTTCTGCTATATCAGAGCTATTTGAAATCTATCCCTAAAAGGGTATATAATATTGAAGGTGCACATAGGGTCATTCAGAATAACTTCACACACACACGCTTCTGTGCATTTCCAAGTCTAATTCTGTCACTAAATCCATACCGGTGACCCAGCGCCTAAATACTAGGCCTCAAATTTAAATCCCTCTAAATCTCTCGTTACCCACCGCTGTACTGTTGTTGCTGGGCAAGATATTTAGTGTCCGTCAAAGCACATTTTTTGTTCTGGGTTGAAGTACAATTCCCAATTTAGCAATTTCATAATTTAGTGGTTCCTGCTATATCAGAGCTATTTGAAATCTATCCCTAAAAGGGTATATAATATTGAAGGTGCACATAGGGTCATTCAGAATAACTTCACACACACGCTTCTGTGCATTTCCAAGTCTAATTCTGTCACTAAATCCATACCGGTGACCCAGCGCCTAAATACTAGGCCTCAAATTTAAATCCCTCTAAATCTCTCGTTACCCACCACTGTACTGTTGTTGCTGGGCAAGATATTTAGTGTCCGTCAAAGCACATTTTTTGTTCTGGGTTGAAGTACAATTCCCAATTTAGCAATTTCATAATTTAGTGGTTTCTGCTATATCAGAGCTATTTGAAATCTATCCCTAAAAGGGTATATAATATTGAAGGTGCACATAGGGTCATTCAGAATAACTTCACACACACGCTTCTGTGCATTTCCAAGTCTAATTCTGTCACTAAATCCATACCGGTGACCCAGCGCCTAAATACTAGGCCTCAAATTTAAATCCCTCTAAATCTCTCGTTACCCACCGCTGTACTGTTGTTGCTGGGCAAGATATTTAGTGTCCGTCAAAGCACATTTTTTGTTCTGGGTTGAAGTACAATTCCCAATTTAGCAATTTCATAATTTAGTGGTTTCTGCTATATCAGAGCTATTTGAAATCTATCCCTAAAAGGGTATATAATATTGAAGGTGCACATAGGGTCATTCAGAATAACTTCACACACACGCTTCTGTGCATTTCCAAGTCTAATTCTGTCACTAAATCCATACCGGTGACCCAGCGCCTAAATACTAGGCCTCAAATTTAAATCCCTCTAAATCTCTCGTTACCCACCGCTGTACTGTTGTTGCTGGACAAGATATTTAGTGTCCGTCAAAGCACATTTTTTGTTCTGGGTTGAAGTACAATTCCCAATTTAGCAATTTCATAATTTAGTGGTTTCTGCTATATCAGAGCTATTTGAAATCTATCCCTAAAAGGGTATATAATATTGAAGGTGCACATAGGGTCATTCAGAATAACTTCACACACACGCTTCTGTGCATTTCCAAGTCTAATTCTGTCACTAAATCCATACCGGTGACCCAGCGCCTAAATACTAGGCCTCAAATTTAAATCCCTCTAAATCTCTCGTTACCCACCGCTGTACTGTTGTTGCTGGGCAAGATATTTAGTGTCCGTCAAAGCACATTTTTTGTTCTGGGTTGAAGTACAATTCCCAATTTAGCAATTTCATAATTTAGTGGTTTCTGCTATATCAGAGCTATTTGAAATCTATCCCTAAAAGGGTATATAATATTGAAGGTGCACATAGGGTCATTCAGAATAACTTCACACACACGCTTCTGTGCATTTCCAAGTCTAATTCTGTCACTAAATCCATACCGGTCACCCAGCGCCTAAATACTAGGCCTCAAATTTATATCCCGCTGAATTTGAATACAATACATTGGGCCAAATAATATATTTGTTGTTGTGGTGAACCATAACAATGAGAAAAACATCTAGTAAGGGACGCGGACGTGGACATGGTCGTGGTGGTGTTAGTGGACCCTCTGGTGCTGGGAGAGGACGTGGCCGTTCTGCCACATCCACACGTCCTAGTGTACCAACTACCTCAGGTCCCAGTAGCCGCCAGAATTTACAGCGATATATGGTGGGGCCCAATGCCGTTCTAAGGATGGTAAGGCCTGAGCAGGTACAGGCATTAGTCAATTGGGTGGCCGACAGTGGATCCAGCACGTTCACATTATCTCCCACCCAGTCTTCTGCAGAAAGCGCACAGATGGCGCCTGAAAACCAACCCCATCAGTCTGTCACATCACCCCCATGCATACCAGGGAAACTGTCTCAGCCTCAAGTTATGCAGCAGTCTCTTATGCTGTTTGAAGACTCCGCTGGCAGGGTTTCCCAAGGGCATCCACCTAGCCCTTCCCCAGCGGTGAAAGACATAGAATGCACTGACGCACAACCACTTATGTTTCCTGATGATGAGGACATGGGAATACCACCTCAGCATGTCTCTGATGATGACGAAACACAGGTGCCAACTGCTGCGTCTTTCTGCAGTGTGCAGACTGAACAGGAGGTCAGGGATCAAGACTGGGTGGAAGACGATGCAGGGGACGATGAGGTCCTAGACCCCACATGGAATGAAGGTCGTGCCACTGACTTTCACAGTTCGGAGGAAGAGGCAGTGGTGAGACCGAGCCAACAGCGTAGCAAAAGAGGGAGCAGTGGGCAAAAGCAGAACACCCGCCGCCAAGAGACTCCGCCTGCTACTGACCGCCGCCATCTGGGACCGAGCACCCCAAAGGCAGCTTCAAGGAGTTCCCTGGCATGGCACTTCTTCAAACAATGTGCTGACGACAAGACCCGAGTGGTTTGCACGCTGTGCCATCAGAGCCTGAAGCGAGGCATTAACGTTCTGAACCTGAGCACAACCTGCATGACCAGGCACCTGCATGCAAAGCATGAACTGCAGTGGAGTAAACACCTTAAAACCAAGGAAGTCACTCAGGCTCCCCCTGCTACCTCTTCTGCTGCTGCCGCCTCGGCCTATTCTGCTGCTGCCGCCTCGGCCTCTTCCTCCGCCTCTGGAGGAACGTTGGCACCTGCCGCCCAGCAAACAGGGGATGTACCACCAACACCACCACCACCACCTCCGTCACCAAGCGTCTCAACCATGTCACACGCCAGCGTTCAGCTCTCCATCTCACAAACATTTGATAGAAAGCGTAAATTCCCACCTAGCCACCCTCGATCCCTGGCCCTGAATGCCAGCATTTCTAAACTACTGGCCTATGAAATGCTGTCATTTAGGCTGGTGGACACAGACAGCTTCAAACAGCTCATGTCGCTTGCTGTCCCACAGTATGTTGTTCCCAGCCGGCACTACTTCTCCAAGAGAGCCGTGCCTTCCCTGCACAACCAAGTATCCCATAAAATCAAGTGTGCACTGCGCAACGCCATCTGTAGCAAGGTCCACCTAACCACAGATACGTGGACCAGTAAGCACGGCCAGGGACGCTATATCTCCCTAACTGCACACTGGGTAAATGTAGTGGCAGCTGGGCCCCAGGCGGAGAGCTGTTTGGCGCACGTCCTGCCGCCGCCAAGGATCGCAGGGCAACATTCTTTGCCTCCTGTTGCCACCTCCTCCTTCTCGGCTTCCTCCTCCTCTTCTTCCACCTGCTCATCCAGTCAGCCACACACCTTCACCACCAACTTCAGCACAGCCCGGGGTAAACGTCAGCAGGCCATTCTGAAACTCATATGTTTGGGGGACAGGCCCCACACCGCACAGGAGTTGTGGCGGGGTATTGAACAACAGACCGACGAGTGGTTGCTGCCGGTGAGCCTCAAGCCCGGCCTGGTGGTGTGTGATAATGGGCGAAATCTCGTTGCAGCTCTGGGACTAGCCAATTTGACGCACATCCCTTGCTTGGCGCATGTGCTGAATTTGGTGGTGCAGAAGTTCATTCACAACTACCCCGACATGTCAGAGCTGCTGCATAAAGTGCGGGCCGTCTGTTCGCGCTTCCGGCGTTCACATCCTGCCGCTGCTCGCCTGTCTGCGCTACAGCGTAACTTCGGCCTTCCCGCTCACCGCCTCATATGCGACGTGCCCACCAGGTGGAACTCCACCTTGCACATGCTGGACAGACTGTGCGAGCAGCAGCAGGCCATAGTGGAGTTTCAGCTGCAGCACGCACGGGTCAGTCGCACTACAGAACAGCACCACTTCACCACCAATGACTGGGCCTCCATGCGAGACCTGTGTGCCCTGTTGCGCTGTTTCGAGTACTCCACCAACATGGCCAGTGGCGATGACACCGTTATCAGCGTTACAATACCACTTCTATGTCTCCTTGAGAAAACACTTAGGGCGATGATGGAACAGGAGGTGGCCCAGGAGGAGGAGGAGGAGGATGAGGAAGAGGGGTCATTTTTAGCACTTTCAGGCCAGTCTCTTCGAAGTGACTCAGAGGGAGGTTTTTTGCAACAGCAGAGGCCAGGTACAAATGTGGCCAGCCAGGGCCCACTACTGGAGGACGAGGAGGACGAGGATGAGGAGGAGGTGGAGGAGGATGAGGATGAAGCATGGTCACAGCGGGGTGGCACCCAACGCAGCTCGGGTCCATCACTGGTGCGTGGCTGGGGGGAAAGGCAGGACGATGACGATACGCCTCCCACAGAGGACAGCTTGTCCTTACCCCTGGGCAGCCTGGCACACATGAGCGACTACATGCTGCAGTGCCTGCGCAACGACAGCAGAGTTGCCCACATTTTAACCTGTGCGGACTACTGGGTTGCCACCCTGCTGGATCCACGCTACAAAGACAATGTGCCCACCTTACTTCCTGCACTGGAGCGTGATAGGAAGATGCGCGAGTACAAGCGCACGTTGGTAGACGCGCTACTGAGAGCATTCCCAAATGTCACAGGGGAACAAGTGGAAGCCCAAGGCCAAGGCAGAGGAGGAGCAAGAGGTCGCCAAGGCAGCTGTGTCACGGCCAGCTCCTCTGAGGGCAGGGTTAGCATGGCAGAGATGTGGAAAACTTTTGTCAACACGCCACAGCTAACTGCACCACCACCTGATACGCAACGTGTTAGCAGGAGGCAACATTTCACTAACATGGTGGAACAGTACGTGTGCACACCCCTCCACGTACTGACTGATGGTTCGGCCCCATTCAACTTCTGGGTCTCTAAATTGTCCACGTGGCCAGAGCTAGCCTTTTATGCCTTGGAGGTGCTGGCCTGCCCGGCAGCCAGCGTTTTGTCTGAACGTGTATTCAGCACGGCAGGGGGCGTCATTACAGACAAACGCAGCCGCCTGTCTACAGCCAATGTGGACAAGCTGACGTTCATAAAAATGAACCAGGCATGGATCCCACAGGACCTGTCCGTCCCTTGTCCAGATTAGACATTAACTACCTCCCCATAACCATATATTATTGGACTCCAGGGCACTTCCTCATTCAATCCTATTTTTATTTTCATTTTACCATTATATTGCGATGCTACCCAAAGTTGAATGAACCTCTCCTCTGCCTGTGTGCTAGGCCTAAATATATGCCAATGGACTGTTGCAGTGGTGGCTGACATGAAGCCTGATTCTCTGCTATGACATGCAGACTAATTCTCTGCTGACATGAAGCCAGATTGTCTGTTACGGGACCTCTCTCCTCTGCCTGGGTGCTGGGCCTAAATTTATGACCATGGACTGTTGCAGTGGTGGCTGACGTGAAGCCTGATTCTCTGCTATGACATGCAGACTGATTCTCTGCTGACATGAAGCCAGATCGTCTGTTACGGGACCTCTCTGCTCTGCCTGTGTGCTAGGCCTAAATATATGCCAATGGACTGTTGCAGTGGTGGGTGACGTGAAGCCTCATTCTCTGCTATGACATGCAGACTGATTCTCTGCTGACATGAAGCCAGATTGTCTGTTACGGGACCTCTCTGCTCTGCCTGTGTGCTAGGCCTAAATATATGCCAATGGACTGTTGCAGTGGTGGGTGACGTGAAGCCTCATTCTCTGCTATGACATGCAGACTGATTCTCTGCTGTCATGAAGCCAGATTGTCTGTTACGGGACCTCTCTGCTCTGCCTGTGTGCTAGGCCTAAATATATGCCAATGGACTGTTGCAGTGGTGGGTGACGTGAAGCCTCATTCTCTGCTATGACATGCAGACTGATTCTCTGCTGACATGAAGCCAGATTGTCTGTTACGGGACCTCTCTGCTCTGCCTGTGTGCTAGGCCTAAATATATGCCAATGGACTGTTGCAGTGGTGGGTGACGTGAAGCCTCATTCTCTGCTATGACATGCAGACTGATTCTCTGCTGACATGAAGCCAGATCCTCTGTTACGGGAGCTCTCTCCTCTGCCTGGGTGCTGGGCCTAAATTTATGACAATTGACTGTTGCAGTGGTGGGTGACGTGAAGCCTGATTCTCTGCTATGATATGAAGACTGATTCTCTGCTGACATGAAGCCAGATTGTCTGTTACGGGACCTTTCTCCTCTGCCTGGGTTCTGGGCCTAAATTTATGAAAATTGACTCTTACAGTGGTGGGTGACGTGAAGCCTGATTCTAGGCTATGATATGAAGACTGATTCTCTGCTGACATGAAGCCAGATTGTCTGTTACGGGACCTTTCTCCTCTGCCTGGGTTCTGGGCCTAAATTTATGAAAATTGACTCTTACAGTGGTGGGTGACGTGAAGCCTGATTCTCTGCTATGATATGAAGACTGATTCTCTGCTGACATGAAGCCAGATTCTCTGTTACGGGACCTCTCTCCTCTGCCTGGGTGCTGGGCCTAAATTTATGACAATGGACTGTTGCAGTGGTGGCTGACGTGAAGCCTGATTCTCTGCTATGACATGCAGACTGATTCTCTGCTGTCATGAAGCCAGATTGTCTGTTACGGGACCTCTCTGCTCTGCCTGTGTGCTAGGCCTAAATATATGCCAATGGACTGTTGCAGTGGTGGCTGACGTGAAGCCTCATTCTCTGCTATGACATGCAGACTGATTCTCTGCTGTCATGAAGCCAGATTGTCTGTTACGGGACCTCTCTGCTCTGCCTGTGTGCTAGGCCTAAATCTATGCCAATGGACTGTTGCAGTGGTGGGTGACGTGAAGCCTCATTCTCTGCTATGACATGCAGACTGATTCTCTGCTGACATGAAGCCAGATTGTCTGTTACGGGACCTCTCTGCTCTGCCTGTGTGCTAGGCCTAAATATATGCCAATGGACTGTTGCAGTGGTGGGTGACGTGAAGCCTCATTCTCTGCTATGACATGCAGACTGATTCTCTGCTGACATGAAGCCAGATCCTCTGTTACGGGAGCTCTCTCCTCTGCCTGGGTGCTGGGCCTAAATTTATGACAATTGACTGTTGCAGTGGTGGGTGACGTGAAGCCTGATTCTCTGCTATGATATGAAGACTGATTCTCTGCTGACATGAAGCCAGATTGTCTGTTACGGGACCTTTCTCCTCTGCCTGGGTTCTGGGCCTAAATTTATGAAAATTTACTCTTACAGTGGTGGGTGACGTGAAGCCTGATTCTAGGCTATGATATGAAGACTGATTCTCTGCTGACATGAAGCCAGATTGTCTGTTACGGGACCTTTCTCCTCTGCCTGGGTTCTGGGCCTAAATTTATGAAAATTGACTCTTACAGTGGTGGGTGACGTGAAGCCTGATTCTCTGCTATGATATGAAGACTGATTCTCTGCTGACATGAAGCCAGATTCTCTGTTACGGGACCTCTCTCCTCTGCCTGGGTGCTGGGCCTAAATTTATGACAATGGACTGTTGCAGTGGTGGCTGACGTGAAGCCTGATTCTCTGCTATGACATGCAGACTGATTCTCTGCTGTCATGAAGCCAGATTGTCTGTTACGGGACCTCTCTGCTCTGCCTGTGTGCTAGGCCTAAATATATGCCAATGGACTGTTGCAGTGGTGGCTGACGTGAAGCCTCATTCTCTGCTATGACATGCAGACTAATTCTCTGCTGACATGAAGCCAGATTGTCTGTTACGGGACCTCTCTCCTCTGCCTGGGTGCTGGGCCTAAATTTATGACAATGGACTGTTGCAGTGGTGGCTGACGTGAAGCCTGATTCTCTGCTATGACATGCAGACTAATTCTCTGCTGACATGAAGCCAGATTGTCTGTTACGGGACCTCTCTCCTCTGCCTGGGTGCTGGGCCTAAATATATGCCAATGGACTGTTGCAGTGGTGGCTGACGTGAAGCCTCATTCTCTGCTATGACATGCAGACTAATTCTCTGCTGTCATGAAGCCAGATTGTCTGTTACGGGACCTCTCTGCTCTGCCTGTGTGCTAGGCCTAAATCTATGCCAATGGACTGTTGCAGTGGTGGGTGACGTGAAGCCTCATTCTCTGCTATGACATGCAGACTGATTCTCTGCTGACATGAAGCCAGATTGTCTGTTACGGGACCTCTCTGCTCTGCCTGTGTGCTAGGCCTAAATATATGCCAATGGACTGTTGCAGTGGTGGGTGACGTGAAGCCTCATTCTCTGCTATGACATGCAGACTGATTCTCTGCTGACATGAAGCCAGATTCTCTGTTACGGGACCTCTCTCCTCTGCCTGTGTGTGTGCTGGGCCTAAATATATGCCAATGGACTGTTGCAGTGGTGGCTGACGTGAAGCCTCATTCTCTGCTATGACATGCAGACTAATTCTCTGCTGACATGAAGACAGATTCTCTGTTACGGGACCTCCCTCCTCTGCCTGGGTGCTGGGCCTAAATATATGCCAATGGACTGTTGCAGTGGTGGCTGACGTGAAGCCTCATTCTCTGCTATGACATGCAGACTAATTCTCTGCTGACATGAAGACAGATTCTCTGTTACGGGACCTCTCTCCTCTGCCTGGGTGCCGGGGCCTAAATATCTGAGAATGGACTGTTCCAGTGGTGGGTGACGGGAAGCCAGATTCTCTGCTATGGAACCTCTCTCCAATTGATTTTGGTTAATTTTTATTTATTTAATTTTTATTTTAATTCATTTCCCTATCCACATTTGTTTGCAGGGGATTTACCTACATGTTGCTGCCTTTTGCAGCCCTCTAGCTCTTTCCTGGGCTGTTTTACAGCCTTTTTAGTGCCGAAAAGTTCGGGTCCCCATTGACTTCAATGGGGTTCGGGTTCGGGACGAAGTTCGGATCGGGTTCGGATCCCGAACCCGAACATTTCCGGGATGTTCGGCCGAACTTCTCGAACCCGAACATCCAGGTGTTCGCTCAACTCTAATGCTGGTCCCACATAGACCAAACGGACACTCTTGCCTCCTTTGGGTAAATAAGTGTTTATGTACATTTTGACAAACTGTATAATAATATTGATAATCTTAACATAATGGCAACAATGAAATAAAACAGACATTACAATAAGAAATGAATTAAAAGGGTTTTCTTAGAGTTTAATGTTATTGAACTGTTCTCAGGATAAGCCATCAATTTATTTTTCCTAAGAAGTGGTAATAAAACCCCACTACACCCTACGGCAGATAGTTAAGAGAGTCTCCCTGTTGATAATTTGTGTGAGAGCTTTTATCGTTTGGGCTGCCCTGAGGAGAAGTTTGGGGAGGAGGTTGGTGACCCCATGCATACCTTTGTTGATGGTGGTGGTAATAGTGGTACCCATAGCCACAGCAATGATGGTTGGGTGCAGAGACAGTGGCAATCTGGGAAAACACAGAGCAGGGGAAAGTGTCTAAAGAACCCATCCACCATCTCACAGTCTGATAAAAGCTGAAGGGAGGGTGAGGACTTTGATGACAATTGTGTGCTGGACAGGACCTGGGAGCTGAATCGGGGTGCCTAGAAGGAGGCAACATCAGAGTAGGAGGGTGATTGTGGAAGCAATAAAGAGCAGAGGCCACATATCTCCCAAAGAACAGCCAGAGCCACGTCTGCTTCGGGTTCTAGTGATGCTGCTGAATCCTGCAGTACCCATGGCACAAGTATTTTTAGATTGGGGTGCAGGTCAGGTAGTGTTATAAATAGAGATGAGCAAATTGAATTCAGATGGTACATAGATTTCTTCAGAACCTGTTCGGTTACACGCTAATACTCTATTTTGTCCTTCTTCTGATCCATCACAAAAATGGCTCAAAAAATAGATCCTGTCTCTTGAGACTCCGCACGCCTTCACACAGTCAGCATTTGGTCCGTAATTCATCAATATTGTTAAGGCCAATAAAAAAATTAAAAAAACAGGAGTGGATTCAAAACAGAGATGACACATGATTGGAATATTTGCGTTTTATACCCACTCCTGCTTTTGGCTTCCAAATCATGAGTATATCCTGATGCAAAATAGGGAACGTGTGATAGACGCCTTACAGATGTTCCAAAGACATGATCCTTTGTCTTTTTCCTTTTTCCGTCCTTCTGACAAATCAGAAGGGACAAATAAATGTTAATGTCAACAAGTTAACCAGGGACACTAGTGGCCCAGTCACAGAGCGGGGAGAATACTAACTGCATGAGAAGTCAAAAATAGTGGCCCAGTCACAGAGTGGTGAGGTGGCAATTGCATGAGGAGTCAACACAATGGCCCAGTCACAGAGCGGTGAGGTGGCAATTGCATGAGGAGTCAACACAATGGCTCAGTTACAGAGTGGGGAGGGAGTCAAGCAAATGAGGTGTCAACGTAATGGCCCAGTCACAAAGCGGTGATGTGGCAACCGCTCTGAAGCCACACTACTGGCCATGCTCATCAGAGATTCCAGAATTAAGTTGCTTCTGAAGGAGCTGGTGCTCCTTCTGCCCCCCTCCAGAAGCCATGGCAGTGAAACTTGAGCACAGAGGGTTCCCCTGGTAATAACTTTGTGAGGATGGACGATGGCACACATAGGCAGCGGCCAACTGACTACATAGGATGTCTCGATAGTAATTGAGTTTATCCTTCTTTTCAGCGGGTGGAAAAATGGCCCCCATTTTGGACCGGTAGCAAGGGTCTAACATGGTGGAGACCCAGTAGTCATCCCTCTGCCAAATGGTGATAATATGGATATTATTACGCAAGCAACTGAACATGCATCTGGCCATTTGCACCAGGGACTCGGAGGGACTCCCTGCCTCCATCTCCACTGCATACTGCAGTGGCTTGTCAGGTCATCTTTCTAGTCTTCCTCATTGCCCTCTAGCTCCTCCTGCTCCTCTCCGGTCACCTGTGCAGAAAAACCACCCATTTCTGTATACATTGCTTGTGCGTGACTATCCTCCTTCTCCGCCAGTTAAGCCCCCACAGGGCTCCAGTGACTGTGAGATGTAGGTGCCACGTCTCCTATCCCCTGACCAGTCACATTTAGCAGCATCTGTTCCAGGACGTGAAGGAGTGGAATCACTTTGTTCATTCCGTAGTCCTGGTGACTGACAAATAAAGTGGTCTCTTCAAAGAGCCTCAGTAAACGGAAGGTGTCACGGGTAAGCTGCCACTGGCTAGCGTCAAAGTTACACATGGAACTGCTCCTGTCCGCCTGCATCATAAAGAAATTGTTTACAGCTTTCCTCTGCTCATAGTCCATCCAACATGTGGAGGGTGTAGTTCCAACGGGTGGAAACGTTGCATATCGGGCGATGTTGGGGAACGCCATTCTGCCTTTGCAGCTCAAGAAGGGCATGCTTTGCAGTGTAAGAGTGGCTGAAGTGCATGCACAGTTTCCTGGTCATTTATAGGATGTTTTGAAGTTGGGTGGAAGACTTGAGGAAATGCTTTACAATGAGAGTAAAGACGTCAGCCCTCCTTGATGCAGCGCCGACACAATGTTCTTCCTGTTGTCAGTGACTACGGTTCCGATTTTTTGTTGGAAATTAAATTTCCTCTTTAAGGATGCAGATAAGTTCCTCCCCTGTGTGACTCCGTTCAAACCAGGTGCAGAACAGTGTGACACCGCCATGCTCTGCATAGATGGTATGCTGGAGGAGCCCCCCGAATTGTGCCTGCAGTGGAGGCTGAGGACAAGGTTGAGGATGAGGAGGCTGAGGAGGACATTGGCACTTCACTTTCTGCCTACAGAATCTACAAATGGCCATGCTGACGTCCTCCGGCGGCTTGATGACAAATTCCTGCACCTCTGAGTATGGCATTTTCCCCCCACCACTCTGTGCTGAGTGCCTGCTACCACTGCCTCTGTGAAGCCCTGCACTGCTAGTTCTTTCCAGACAGGCATGCTTCTAAGTAGCAGCCGGTCTACCACGGACACGTTTGGCTCCAGACCTCACATTGTTGCTGCCCTGCCGACTCACAGACATGCTAACACCCTGCTTGCTCTGCTGCTTTCTCATGTGCAAGCTGCCACCCTCCTCCCCAATGATGATGAAGCTCCCTCTTCACCCAGCTCTCACGTGCGATCGGCTACATCATCATCTGCTAATGTCTGCACATCATTGATGTCACCCTCACCATTCTCAAGGCCGCGAGCCTGACCACTCGCAACACCAGCTCGCACGCGACTCTAACTAACGGGCACAAGGACTTGTCATGGATTGCCAGTGCGTACTTCCGGTTTCGGCTGGGGATTGCCTTTCGGTCTCAGCCTCTTGCAGGTGCCTTCTGGACCAGAGGGACTGGGAAAGGTTTATGGGGGGCCCTTCTCTTAAGGAGAGGGCCTGCAATAGTCTGCAACCTTTTCAGGTTATCGGTTCTTGGCCTTGTAACTAAGATCCCCTCTAGTATCGGTTCATCTCAGTTTAATTTCTCGTACGTCCCTTATATGGCGACCATATATTAAAATAATTTCCTCTCCTACTACAGTTAGATGGATGCAAAAGGACTGTTCTTAAGAAAAAAATATATATTTTTAAATTTTTTTTGTTTGTCTTTAAGTTTGTGTAGGCCACAAAACATTGGTAAATGGAAAAGAGAACGTACAAAGTGCACTGGAGTATAATAATGGCTGGGTGTGACCAGTATATATACAGCACTAGCAGGATGGCCCGGCTTCACACGGGTATATTTTGTCTATTTCATTTAATGTTTGTGTGTGAGGTTAAAAGATATCCACCGTGTTCCCTATAACCTTTACAGCTCCCCTCCCCTTAATAGTGACCTCCATGGCAGCCCACCCCTTTAACAGTGACCTTCACAGTGCCCCACCCCATTAACTGTGACGTTCACAGCCACCCTTCACCATAAGTGTTCTCTACAGCGGCCCATCCCCTTAACACTGACCATCGACAGCACCTTCCTCTTAATATTGACCTCCACAGCAGCCCACTCCTTAACTTTGGCATCTATAGCATCTCGTCCTCTTAACAGTGACCTCCAAAGTATGCCGCCCCCTTAACAGTGACCTCCACTGCAGCCTGCACCCATAACAGTGACCTCCACAGAACCCCACCCCCTTAACAGTGACCTGCACAGTGGCCTGCCATCTTAACAGTCACCCACAATGCCCCGCCCCTTAAAAGTAAACTCTACAGCCCCCTGCCCCCTTAACAGTGACCTGCACAGTGGCCTGCCCCCTTAACAGTGACCTTCCCAGCATCCACCCCTTTAACAGTGACCCCCCCACAATGCCTGTCTCCTTAGCATTCAACTGCACAGGACCCCTCCCCTTTAACAGGGGATCGGGACGAGCCTCCCTAGCATTGTGGGTGACTCTAGGGAGGCTCGTCTCCATGCCCGCCTGCCACTGGCTGCTCCCCCCTGACACCAGATGTTTTTATCCACATGCGGGGAGAAGCTGCAGGGGCGGTGCGGGGACCAGGTAAGTATATTCATTGTGAGGGGCCCGGCATATTGGAAACATTTTTATAGTATTGGATAACCCCTTTAACAGTGACCTCCACAGCACCACACCCCATTGACAGAGACTTCTAACAGTGAAGCAAAATGGTTGGGTTTTTATGGAAACTTGGTATAACTGTGTACTGTATGTCAAAAAAGAAGGACATGCGAGCTTCAATTGGATAATATGGGTCATGTGACTGTGTGAATGGCAGTTAGAATGTGAGTGAAGCTGTGAGCTTCTATTGGCTAATACATTTTTTAGGAACATCTTAGGAACAGTACGTCCTAGAAAGCTATGACCCAACCTAAAATCTTCCTGGACACCTGATGTACCTATGTGCCAGATGTGCTGCAGATCGGTCCAGTCATTTGGCCTTGCGTAAAGAACAGACAGACAGAAATTCATTTTTATATATATAAGAGATAAACTTTTTTTAAATGTATTTTTACCTATGTTTTTTGGTTACTGTAGGCCCCAGGAAATGAAATAATATAAGGTAACGTATCTAAAATTAAACATAAAGTTCATAAGGGCCTATCCCCTCTAAAGGGGAGGCCTATTGTCTCAGGCACGGGCAGCCTTATTCACCATTTAGGGGTTTATGTGGACACCATCTTGAGACCTTTTGTGTGTGCATTACCATCATACTCTAGGGACTCGATGGATGTCCTGAAGAAACTTGTGCAATGAGCAGGACACTGGGTCAGTGAGTTGCTATGCAGTGGGTCAGTTTATATGTGTATAAGTTCGTGACGCCAGTTGCAGCTTGCGCAGGTACTGTAGCAGGGCCCTTTAAGATGGTATAGCTCATATACCAGGTGAGGAATGCCAGAGGGGGAATAATGTCTCTATGCAGTGTCAACGGTGTCTCCTACCTTGGTACGGCTGGACTCCTGTATCCCGGCTCACATGCAACCAATTGAGTGTTGTTAATAGGAGTTTTGATGGAATAATTAAGTTCCAGACAAGAGATATCGTCCAACTCATCTTTACTTAATGCAACTTTAAATCCGTACAAGTTACAGCTTTAGTCTTGGGTCCCAGCAGGTTTTGGCAATATGTGGCAGGAATTTATATCTATTCTGCATCTGGTACATACGCCTATAGATCTGGCAGGTATTAGTCTTCTGCTCTGTCTCTATTCTGCTTGATATGGGCCTGACTAGCTGAGGAGGAATTTGGCTTCTCCTGGACTTGGGAATTGTACTCACAGGACACCTCGCAGGGTATGGTGTCTTCTTCCTGGAGATCTATTGTTCTGTGGATGCTGCTTCTCTGGTCGTCCAGCTGAGGTAGATGACTCAGGCTGGGAAGATGGATCCTGACCTCAGCCGAGGTTGGATCCAGGGTTGGGATCCCTTGTTCTGGGAGCTCCTATCAACACAACCTACCCCAACAGGGGTGGCTGGTACACTCACTAGACTTCTCCTCCTCATGATACAGGACATGGGAACGTCCCTCTTCTGCTCATACAGGGGAGCCTAGACTGGAATGGACTATTCCGGTCTAGATATACTAAACTCTTCTATAGACTGCCTATACATTGCCGCCACCTACTGGTGTCTTGAATAATTACAGCAATTTACATAAAACAGTCATAGGAAATCCAGATAATGCAACTGAAATGTCAGGTTACACAGGATGATAACACATTTACACTTTAACATAATGTAGCAGGGTGACAGAGTTTTAGTGACATACTCTGGGATGTTACACTTGATGGTGTCCAGATCGATTCTGATACCCTCCTTGCCAGCCTCGACTTAGAGGCTTTGTACAGCAGCATTCCCCAAAAAAAGGGCTGCGAAAAAGTGGCACAATTCCTACAGGAAAGAGGCGAACATCTACATCCGCACAATAATTTCGTGTTGGATCTCCGACATTTCATCCTCACCAAAAACATCTTCCTCTTCGACAGAAAGATCTACCACCAGCTCAGGGGAGTGGTGATGGGGAGCCCCTGTGCCCCAAGTTTTGCCAATCTCTAAATGGGCTGGTGGTAAAGGAATGTGGTTTTCGGGGAGAATGTCTCCAATTGGCCTTAACACATCATACTATGGCTCCACTTCATAGATGATGTGCTCATCCTGTGGCAGGGCACTGAACATCAGTTCTTTGAATTTGTTAGTGCACTTAATACCAATGATCTCGGCCTAATGTTTATGGCCGAAATCCACAGAAATGAGATTACCTTTTTGGATTTATGGATAGCCAGGGGACAAAACGGAGAGATAATCAGCAATGTTTTTCGCAAACCCACAGCAACCAACACCCTTTTGCATTGGAATAGCTGGCACCCTCAGCCCCTAAAATGAGGTATTCCTCGAGGACAATACCTCAGAATACGACGGAACTGCAGCTCACTCAACAAATATCATGCAGCTGCACGGGATCTTCAGGATAGATTTTGGAGTCGAGGCTATCCACCTAAAGTGCTCCATGAGGCTCACCAACATGCCTTAAAGGCTTTCTGTCACCAGAAAAGTTGTTAATTATCTGGCTGACATTAGCGATGTGCTAATGTCAGCAGAAAATAACTGTATGATTTTTAACTCCCAGCCTGCTGCCGTCCCCTCTAAATAAAGACTTTTATAATATGCTAATGAGCCTCTAGGTGCTACTGAGGCTCCGTCTTCTCACCCTTTGGCACACCCATGTCCAGTTGATTGGCGTCCTAGTTCTTCTCTGTGCCCGTAAAATCCCACGCCTGGGCCCCCCCGTTTAGTATTTGGCGCAGGCGCAGTGAGTGAAGCTGGTAGCAGGAGAGCGTCAGGCGCGGGACTTACGGGGCACTGAGGAGAACTAGGACGTCAATCAACTGGACATGGGCGTGCCAAAGGGTGAGAAGACGGAGCCTCTAGGTGCTGCAGCAACGTCCCAGTCGCACCTAGAGGCTCATTAGCATATTATAAAAGTCTTTATTTTGAGGGAACGGCGGCAGGCAGGGAGTTAAAAATCATACAGTTATGTTCTGATGACATTAGCACATCGCTAATGTCAGCCGGCTACATAACGATTTTTCTGATGACAGAAACCCTTTAAGTAGAAATAGAGATACATTATTAAATCCTAGGCCCAAACCTGAAGGAGAAAATATGGCACGCATCACTGGAACTTTTGACACGGCACATACCGAAGTGAGATAGGTCCTCAATACTTACTGGGACATTTTGAGATCGGACTCTGGCATTGGCACACAGGTAGGAAATGCCCCCGCCATAACATACCGCCGTGGATGTAATCTTAATGACCGCCTGGTCCACAGTTTCTTTCAAACTCCTAGGCCCACTACCTGGCTTAGAAGTAATGTCACAGGAACATCCAGACCAAAATGGTGGTCCAACATTTGGGGTCCAGGGATATGAATTATTAGCAGGAGTGATAAGAATCTCACTCCCCTTGATCTATATTCATATTTATCCCCGGTTGCCCCGTTAATCATGCCTCCACACTGTCAATGGACGTAGACATACAGTCCACTGTACCCTGTTAGATATCCCTTTAAGACAGCCTGGGATTGCAACATTGTGGGGCGTGAACCTGTAATACAAGGGCAATTGTCCACCAATAGATTTTATCCAAGGACTTTAATGAAGATTTATTATTATTTTTGATTTTAGTATCTATACAGGCAGTGGATTTTAAATTACTGTAGGCCCCAAAACATTGGGAAATGGCAAAGAGGACCCATAAAGTGTGCTGAAGTATAACAATGGCTGGGTGCGGCCATATACTTCTCTACTCTGGCCAAGGGAAGGACAAGTCCTGTCGGGATCCATGCCATGTTCATTTTAATAAACGTGGGCTTGTCCATGTTGTCTGTGGACAGGCAGATGCGCTTGTCCGTGATCACTCCCCCCCTGCAGTGCTAAACACACGTTCAGACAATACACTGGCTGCAGGGCAGGCCAGCACCTCCAAGGCGTAAAGGGCAAGCTCAGGCCATGTGCCCAATTTGGAGACCCAGAAGTTGAAGGGGACAGACCCATCAGTCAGTACGTGCAGACGTGTGGACACGTATTGTTCCACCATGTTGCTAAAACGCTGCCTCCCGCTAAGATGGTCCATGTCAGATGGCGGTGCTGGATGTTGTGGTGTGCTGACAAAGTTTTTCCACATTTCGGCCACGTTAAGCCTCCCTTCTGAGTTGCTGATGGTGACCCTGCTGCGTTAGCGACTACCTCCTCCTTCTTCTCCACCTCGTGCTTCCACTGAACCCCCGCTGTCAGGTGGGAACACCATCAGTAGCGCGTCTACCAGCGTGCGCTTGTACTTGTGTATCTTCCAATCACGTTTGTCCTTGCAGCGGGGATCCAGTAGTGTGGCCACCCATTATTCAGCACTGGTTAGAATGTGGGCAACTCTATGCTACGAGATTTCGCACATTGTCGCACAACAACAGGACGGGCCTGAGGCTCAGCAGCACCAAACACTCATCTATCGGTCTGTTGCTCCATGACTGCCCACAACTATTGCGCAGTGTGGGGTCTTTCCCCCGAATATATAACTTTCAGAACAGCCTGCTGACGTTTCCTTCTGGCTGTGCTGAAGTTGGTTGTGCAGTTGTTGCTCTGAGTAGCAGGTATACTGGCTGGTGATGAGCAAACCCGGACCGCGACATTCCGGTCCATACCAAACATTACAGTGTCCAGGTACCAATCCCAAACACGCCAAAGTCTGTGTTCATGTTCGTTGTTCTCAGTTTAAATAAAGCTTGTTGAAATTCTGTATCACAGCCAATCAACAAGCATTTAAGCTGTGGGCACTTGGAAGCCATCACAGTCATACCTAGTATTGGCATGGCTGTGATTGGCCGGCAAACCATGTGACCATGCATGTATAAATACTGGATAAAATGGTGCACCGCCATTCTGCTCTGACTAGTGTAGGACAGGACGCTGCTGCAGGAAGGGAGAGTGTTAGGCTTTTATTAGTTTTAAAAAATGTGCTGGTGACCTGTAGGCATTATTGATCGGTGCAATACAGCTCCTCTGCACCAGTGAGACAGAAATACCAGACTGAATCCTGCTGTCCAGTCTGAGGGTGATCTGCTGGCATTTTTGTTCGGTGCAATCCTACTTCTTTGCACCTGTCACAGGGAAATATAACAGTTAATCAGACTGTTAATTAGGTCGGTGAGACCTACCTATTTGTTTTTTGCTAAACACCTCTTTTGCATCCGTGACACGAATATACAATTGTTTGTCTGTCAGACAATTCTGTGGGTGACCATAACAAAATGAGGAGAGCATCAACTAGGGGACGTGCTGGTGCTGCTGGTGTTGGTGAAGCTACTGCTCCAGGGAGAGGACGTTGTCGCTCTGTGCCAGCTATATGCGCAAATGAAACACTTTCCTCTGGTGCACGCAGGCAAAAGGACGTTTTTCGTCATTTTGTATGCCCAAATTCTACTCTAAGAATGGTGAGGCCAGAACAAGTAGAAGTGGTAGTAGACTGGATGGCTGAGAGGGCCTGCAGTTCCTTCACATTGTCTTCCACCCGGTCCACTGCTGAAAACGCAGAGTTGCCACTGGCGACTCACGGGCATCCATCTTCCACCTTAAACCCTTGCACATCAGCCAAGCAGTGTGAGCCCCAAGTCATGCAGCAGTCACTTATGCTTTTTTATGACTCTGCTGGCGGTGTTTTCGTGGGCCATCCACCTAGCCCTGCCCCAGAACTGACGGAGATTGAATGCACTGATGCCCAACCACTTATGTTTGAAGATGAGGACGTGGAAGAACCACCGCAGCACGTGTCAGATGACAATGTCACAACACAGGTGTCAACTGCTGGGGCTTTCTGCAGTGTGCAGTCCGGCCAGGAGGGAAGGGGTGAGGAATGGTGGAAGATGATGTGAAGGATGATAGTGTCCTAGACCTCACATGGAATCCAGGTGATGCCAGTGACAAGTGCAGTTCGGAGGAAGAGGTGGGGGTCACGCAGCGCCAGCAGCACAGCAAAAGAGGGAGCGGGGTGCAAAAGAAGAGCAGCCGTCCCCCAGCCAGTATGCCTGCTACTGCCCAATGTACCAAGAGACATAGCACACCAAAGCCATCGCAAATGAGTTCCCTGGTGTGGTAGTTCTTCAGGCATAGTGCTGACGACTAGGGATGAGCGAACCCGAACTGTATAGTTCGGGTTCGTACCGAATTTTGGGGTGGGTGTCCGTGACACGGACCCGAACATTTTCATAAAAGTTCGGGTTCGGTGTTCGGCGCTTTCTTGGCGCTTTTTGAAAGGCTGCAAAGCAGCCAATCAACAAGCATCAGACTACTTGCCCCAAGAGGCCATCACAGTCATGCCTACTATTGGCATGGCTGTGATTGGCCAGTGCAGCATGTGACCCAGCCTCTATTTAAGCTGGAGTCACGTAGCGCCGCCCGTCACTCTGCTCTGATCAGTGTAGGGAGAGGTTGCAGCTGCTGCTGTTAGGGCGAGATTAGGCAGGGATTTAGTCTTCAAAAACACTTAATGAAGTGATCGATCTACAGCTGTGAATCATTCAACCTCTGCTATTTAATTGCTCACTGTTTTTAGGCTGCCCAGAGCGTTTTTCTGTCATATTTTTCTGGGGTGATCGGCGGCCATTTTGTGTCTTGTGGTGCGCCAGCACAAGCTGCCACCAAGTCCATTTAACCATCAATAGTGTGTTGTTTTTTTTTTGCTATATCCTACATCAGGGGCTTGGCTGTGCTTGCTATTTTATTGAGGGGTGAAATACAATTGCCACAATAGCAGTACCCTAAATCTGGTGTTTCAGCTGTGGCCAGCCAATTGTAATACTGTCTGCTGTCTGGCAAAGGATATATTTTTGTTCTGGGTTGAAATACAATTCCCAACTTAGCAATTCCCTAAATCAGTGGTTTCTGCTGTAGCAGGCCAAGTTTAAATCTATCCATAAAAGGGTATATTACATTGAAGGTGCGGATAGTGTCATCCTCAATAACGTCACACGCTACCGTGCATTTCCAAGTTTAATTCTGTCCGTAAAAGGGATACCTGTCATCCAGGGCCTAAATACTAGGCCTACAATTTATATTCAGCTAAATCTGTGGTTACTGCTGTGCCTGTATTAGTGTAATACGGTACCTAAATAGATAGCCAGATAGTGTTAGGTGTCTGTAAAAAAAGGCCTGAATTTGAATTCAATACATTGGGCCAAATAATATTTTTCTTATTGTGGTGAACGGTAACAATGAGGAAAACATCTAGTAAGGGACGCGGACGCGGACATGGTCGTGGTGGTGTTAGTGGACCCTCTGGTGCTGGGAGAGGACGTGGCCGTTCTGCCACAGCCACACGTCCTAGTGTACCATATACCTCAGGTCCCAGTAGCCGCCAGAATTTACAGCGATATTTGGTGGGGCCCAATGCCGTTCTAAGGATGGTAAGGCCTGAGCAGGTACAGGCATTAGTCAATTGGGTGGCCGACAGTGGATCCAGCACGTTCACATTATCTCCCACCCAGTCTTCTGCAGAAAGCGCACAGATGGCGCCTGAAAACCAAGCCCATCAGTCTGTCACATCACCCCCATGCATATCAGGGAAACTGTCTGAGCCTCAAGTCAGGCAGCAGTCTCTTATGCTGTTTGAAGACTCCGCTGGCAGGGTTTCCCAAGGGCATCCACCTAGCCCTTCCCCAGCGGTGGAAGACATAGAATGCACTGACGCACAACCACTTATGTTTCCTGATGATGAGGACATGGGAATACCACCTCAGCACGTCTCTGATGATGAAACACAGGTGCCAACTGCTGCATCTTTCTGCAGTGTGCAGACTGAACAGGAGGTCAGGGATCAAGACTGGGTGGAAGACGATGCAGGGGACGATGAGGTCCTAGACCCCACATGGAATGAAGGTCGTGCCACTGACTTTCAGAGTTTAGAGGAAGAGGCAGTGGTGAGACCGAGCCAACAGCGTAGCAAAAGAGGGAGCAGGGGGCAAAAGCAGAACACCCGCTGCCAAGAGAGTTTGCCTGCTACTGACCGCCGCCATCTGGGACCGAGCACCCCAAAGGCAGCTTCAAGGAGTTCCCTGGCATGGCACTTCTTCAAACAATGTGCTGACGACAAGACCCGAGTGGTTTGCACGCTGTGCCATCAGAGCCTGAAGCGAGGCATTAACGTTCTGAACCTGAGCACAACCAGCATGACCAGGCACCTGCATGCAAAGCATGAACTGCAGTGGACTAAACACCTTAAAAACAAGGAACTCACTCAGGCTCCCCCTGCTACCTCTTCTGCTGCTGCCGCCTCGGCCTCTTCTGCTGCTGCCGCCTCGGCCTCTTCCTTCGCCTCTGGAGGAACGTTGGCACCTGCCGCCCAGCAAACAGAGAATGTACCACCAACACCACCACCACCTCCGTCACCAAGCATCTCCACCATGTCACACGGCAGCGTTCAGCTCTCCATCTCACAAACATTTGAGAGAAAGCGTAAATTCCCACCTAGCCACCCTCGATCCCTGGCCCTGAATGCCAGCATTTCTAAACTACTGGCCTATGAAATGCTGTCATTTAGGCTGGTGGACACAGACAGCTTCAAACAGCTCATGTCGCTTGCTGTCCCACAGTATGTTGTTCCCAGCCGGCACTATTTCTCCAAGAGAGCCGTGCCTTCCCTGCACAACCAAGTATCCGATAAAATCAAGTGTGCACTGCGCAACGCCATCTGTAGCAAGGTCCACCTAACCACAGATACGTGGACCAGTAAGCACGGCCAGGGACGCTATATCTCCCTAACTGCACACTGGGTAAATGTAGTGGCAGCTGGGCCCCAGGCGGAGAGCTGTTTGGCGCACGTCCTTCCGCCGCCAAGGATCGCAGGGCAACATTCTTTGCCTCCTGTTGCCACCTCCTCCTTCTCGGCTTCCTCCTCCTCTTCTTCCACCTGCTCATCCAGTCAGCCACACACCTTCACCACCAACTTCAGCACAGCCCGGGGTAAACGTCAGCAGGCCATTCTGAAACTCATATGTTTGGGGGACAGGCCCCACACCGCACAGGAGTTGTGGCGGGGTATTGAACAACAGACCGACGAGTGGTTGCTGCCGGTGAGCCTCAAGCCCGGCCTGGTGGTGTGCGATAATGGGCGAAATCTCGTTGCAGCTCTGGGACTAGCCGGTTTGACGCACATCCCTTGTCTGGCGCATGTGCTGAATTTGGTGGTGCAGAAGTTCATTCACAACTACCCCGACATGTCAGAGCTGCTGCATAAAGTGCGGGCCGTCTGTGCACGCTTCCGGCGTTCACATCCTGCCGCTGCTCGGCTGTTTGCTCTACAACGTAACTTCGGCCTTCCCGCTCACCGCCTCATATGCGACGTGCCCACCAGGTGGAACTCCACCTTGCACATGCTGGACAGACTGTGCGAGCAGCAGCAGGCCATAGTGGAGTTTCAGCTGCAGCACGCACGGGTCAGTCGCACTGCGGAACAGCACCACTTCACCACCAATGACTGGGCCTCCATGCGAGACCTGTGTGCCCTGTTGCACTGTTTCGGGTACTCCACCAACATGGCCAGTGGCGATGACGCCGTTATCAGCATTACAATACCACTTCTATGTCTCCTTGAGAAAACACTTAGGGCGATGATGGAAGAGGAGGTGGCCCCGGAGGAGGAGGAGGAAGAGGGGTCATTTTTAGCACTTTCAGGCCAGTCTTTTAGAAGTGACTCAGAGGGAGGTTTTTTGCAACAGCAGAGGCCAGGTACAAATGTGGCCAGCCAGGGCCCACTACTGGAGGACGAGGATGAGGAGGAGGTGGAGGAGGATGAGGATGAAGCATGTTCACAGCGGGGTGGCACCCAACGCAGCTCGGGCCCATCACTGGTGCGTGGCTGGGGGGAAATGGAGGACGATGACGATACGCCTCCCACAGAGGACAGCTTGTCCTTACCTCTGGGCAGCCTGGCACACATGAGTGACTACATGCTGCAGTGCCTGCGCAACGACTACAGAGTTGCCCACATTTTACCGTGTGCGGACTACTGGGTTGCCACTCTGCTGGATGCCCGGTACAAAGACAATGTGCCCACCTTACTTCCTGCACTGGAGCGTGATAGGAAGATGCGCGAGTACAAGCGCACGTTGGTAGACGTGCTACTGAGAGCATTCCCATATGTCACAGGGGAACAAGTGGAAGCCCAAGGCGAAGGCAGAGGAGGAGCAAGAGGTCGCCAACGCAGCTGTGTCACGTCCAGCTCCTCTGAGGGCAGGGTTAGCATTGCAGAGATGTGGAAAAGTTTGTCACCACGCCACAGCTAACTGCACCACCACCTGATACGCAACGTGTTAGCAGGAGGCAACATTTCACTAACATGGTGGAACAGTACGTGTGCACACCCCTCCACGTACTGACTGATGGTTCGGCCCCATTCAACTTCTGGGTCTCCAAATTGTCCACGTGGCCAGAGCTAGCCTTTTATGCCTTGGAGGTGCTGGCCTGCCCGGCGGCCAGCGTTTTGTCTGAACGTGTATTCAGAATCAGCACGGCAGGGGGCGTTATTACAGACAAACGCAGCCGCCTGTCTACAGCCAATGTGGACAAGCTGACATTCATAAAAATGAACCAGGCATGGATCCCACAGGTCCTGTCCATCCCTTGTGCAGATTAGACATTTATAACTACCTCCCCTTAACAATATATTCTTGTACTCCAGGGCACTTCATTCAAGCCTCTTTTTTTAATTTTACCATTATATTGCGGGGCAACCCAAAGTTGAATGAACCTCTCCTCTGTTTGGGTACCGGGGCCTAAATATCTAACAATGGCCTGTTCCAGTGTTGGGTGACATGAAGCCTGATTCTCTGCTATGACATGAAGCCTGATTCTCTGCTATGGGACCTCTCTTCTCTGTCTGGGTGCCGGGGCCTAAAAATATCTGACAGTGGCCTGTTACAGTGTTGGGTAACATGAAGCATGATTCTCTGCTATGACATGAAGCCTGATTCTCTGCTATGGGACCTCTCTCCTCTGTCTGGGTGCCGGGGCCTAAATATCTGACAGTGGCCTGTTCCAGTGGTGGGTGACATGAAGCCTGATTCTCTGCAATGAGACCTCTCTCCTCTGTCTGGGTGCCGGGGCCTAAATATCTGACAATGGCCTGTTCCAGTGGTGGGTGACGTGAAGCCTGATTCTCTGCTATGACATGAAGCCTGATTCTCTGCTATGACATGAAGCCTGATTCTCTGCTATGACATGAAGCCTGATTCTCTGCTATGGGACCTCTCTCCTCTGTCTGGGTGCCGGGGCCTAAATATCTGACAGTGGCCTGTTCCAGTGGTGGGTGACATGAAGCCTAAATCTCTGCTATGGGACCTCTCTCCTCTGTCTGGGTGCCGGGGCCTAAATATCTGACAGTGGCCTGTTCCAGTGGTGGGTGACGTGAAGCCTGATTCTCTGCTATGACATGAAGCCTGATTCTCTGCAATGGGACCTCTCTCCTCTGTCTGGGTGCCGGGGCCTAAATATCTGACAATGGCCTGTTCCAGTGGTGGGTGACATGAAGCCTGATTCTCTGCTATGACATGAAGCCTGATTCTCTGCTATGACATGAAGCCTGATTCTCTGCTATGGGACCTCTCTCCTCTGTCTGGGTGCCGGGGCCTAAATATCTGACAGTGGCCTGTTCCAGTGGTGGGTGACATGAAGCCTGAATCTCTGCTATGGGACCTCTCTCTTCTGTCTGGGTGCCGGGGCCTAAATATCTGACAGTGGCCTGTTCCAGTGGTGTGTGACATGAAGCCTGAATCTCTGCTATAAGAACTCTCTCCTCTGTCTGGGTGCCGGGGCCTAAATATCTGACAGTGGCCTGTTCCAGTGGTGGGTGACATGAAGCCTGATTCTCTGCAATGGGACCTCTCTCCTCTGTCTGGGTGCCGGGGCCTAAATATCTGACAGTGGCCTGTTCCAGTGGTGGGTGACATGAAGCCTGATTCTCTGCAATGGGACCTCTCTCCTCTGTCTGGGTGCCGGGGCCTAAATATCTGACAATGGCCTGTTCCAGTGGTGGGTGACGTGAAGCCTGATTCTCTGCTATGACATGAAGCCTGATTCTCTGCTATGACATGAAGCCTGATTCTCTGCTATGGGACCTCTCTCCTCTGTCTGGGTGCCGGGGCCTAAATATCTGACAATGGCCTGTTCCAGTGGTGGGTGACGTGAAGCCTGATTCTCTGCTATGACATGAAGCCTGATTCTCTGCTATGACATGAAGCCTGATTCTCTGCTATGGGACCTCTCTCCAATTGATATTGGTTAATTTTTATTTATTTTATTTTTATTCATTTCCCTATCCACATTTGTTTGCAGGGGATTTACCTACATTTTGCTGCCTTTTGCAGCCCTCTAGCCCTTTCCTGGGCTGTTTTACAGCCTTTTTAGTGCCGAAAAGTTTGGGTCCCCATTGACTTCAATGGGGTTCGGGTTCGGAGCGAAGTTCGGGTGGAGTTCGGATCCCGAACCCGAACATTTCCGGGAAGTTTGGCCGAACTTCTCGAACCCGAACATCCGAACAACCACTGACGACAGGACACGGGTGGTTTGCACACTGTGCCGTCAGAGCCTGAAGCGAGGCATAAATGTTCTAAACCTGCATAATCCAGCATCTACAGTAACTGCAAAGCACGAGCTGCAGTGGAGTAGACACCTCAAGAACCATTAAAGATCAGAGGCTCCTGCTCCCTCTTCTGCTGCTGTCTCAGCCTCTTCTTCCCCCTCTGGAGCGAAAGTGGCAGCTGCCACACTGCAAACAGAGGATGTGGCAGCAACACCAAAAAGGGGGTTGTTGAGGCTCACCTGGCAGCAACACCACCACCACTGTCACCAAGCAACTCCACAATGTCCCATGGAAGCTGTCCATCCCCCAAACACTGGAGAGAAAGAGGAAGTACCCTCCTACCCACCCGCTAGCCTTGGCCCTGAATGCCAGCATTTCTAATTTGCTGGCCTTTGAAATGCTGCCATTCTGTCTGGTATCTGGTTTTAAAAATGTCATGACGGCAGCTGTCCCACAGTACGTGGTTTCCAGCCACCACTACTTTTTCAAGCGGGCCATCCCTGCCCTGCACAAACAAGTGGTGGAAAAAATCTGGTGTGTGCTGCGCAACGCTATCAGTGTCAAGGTCCACATAACCACCATCACGTGGACCAGTAAGTACGGGCAGGGATGTTACATCTCCCTAACCGCCCACTGGCTAAATGTATTGGTGGCTGGGCCTGAGGCGCACTGCGGTTTGGCACATGTCCTACTGTCACCGAGGGTTGCTGGACGTTTCTCGGTGCCTCCTGTTTCCTCTTCCTCCTACTCCGCTTCCTCCTCCGTTTCCTCTTCTACCGCCTTCTCATCACGTCAGCGCAACACCTGCACCACCCACTTTAGCGCAGCCAGGGGGAAATGAAAGCAGGCTGTTCTAAAACTCATATGTTTGCAGGGAAAGACCCCACACCATGCAGGAGCTGTGTGTGGGCATGGAATAACAGACCGATGAGTTGTTCATGCCACTGAGCCTCGAGCCTGGTGGTGTGCAACAACAGGCAAAATCTCGTAGCAGCTCTGGGCCTAGCCGGCTTGACACACATCCCTTGCCTTGCGCTTTTGCTGAATTTGGTGCTGCAGAGGTTCCTGAAGAATTACCTTAATATATCAGAGCTGCTGCAGAAAGTGAGGGCCGTCTGTGCACACTTTCATCGTTCTCACCCTTCTGCTGCTCGCCTGTCTGTGCTGCAGCGTAACTTCGGCCTTCCAACTCACCACCTCATATGCGACGTACCCTGAAGGTGGAACTCCACCTTGCACATGCTGGAGAGACTGTGAGAGCTTAAGGTGCTGATGGAAGAGGATGTGGCAGCGGAGGAAGAGTAGGAGGAACATGGATCATTCCCACGGTTATCAGGCCAGTCGTCCACAGGTGACTCAGAGGTTGGGTTCCTGCACCGACAGCGGCCAACTGTCCAGCCAGGGCATAGTTTTGGAGGATGAGGAGGTTGATGAAGAGGAGGAGGAGAAGGAGAATCCCCGTTCACATCAGGATGGCACCAACCGAGGACAGCTTGTCATTGCTTCTGGGCAGCCTGGCACACATAAGTGACTACATGCTACAGTGCCTGCGCAACAACCGCCAGTGCTGATTACTGTGTGGCCACCATGCCGGATCCCCGCTACAAGGACAACATGCTGTCCTTACTTCTGTCACTGGAGAATGAACGGAACATGCGCAAGTACAAGCGGACCCTGGTAGAGGCGCGATTAATGGCATTCCCACCTGACAGCAGGGGCTCAGTGGAAGTACGAGACAGAGGAGGAGGAAGTCGCCAACATAGCAGGGGCACCTTCAGCACCTCAGAAAGGAGGGTTAGCATAGTCAAAATGTGGAAAAGCTTTGTCTGCATGCCACAATATCCTACACCACCATCTGATACGGACCATCCTAGCAGGAGGCTGCCTTTAAGCAATATGGTGGAACAGTACTGACTGATGGGTCTGTGTTCTGTCTTCATACACGTTCACACACTGTGCAGTCTGACATTCAGCATAAACCATTCCTGTCTTCCAAATAAGAGGACTGTTTTTTTGTAGTCTAACTTGTTTATTAGTAAAACAGAATTGTTTGATTGGTAAAACAGGATTGTTTGGTAAAACTACAAGAATACAAATAACATGTATAAGTATTAAGCATAGCATGGCATGTACTATAACATTACATTAACACTGAAGCACATGGTAAAATGGCTACCTGTACATGTCTAGCTAACAGTAGTAACAACTCCCTGAGTAACAATTACAACTAGCTGAACAGCTCTACATAACACAATATCCTATACAAGGATGGTGGAGATTAAGAAGGAGATATGCAAAAGTACAGCTCTGCTGATGTGTCCTGGAGACTGGAGACTTCTCTTTCCCAGGATATTTTTCACTCCCACATTGCAGTGCACCACCCAGAATGCAGTAGTCTTTGTAACAGAAAAACAAAGTGTAATACAACTTAACACCGTTAGATGGTGCTATAACCACACTAACCACTTGAGAAATACCAAGACTCTGGCAGAATGAACTAGAATTATTTTCTAACCCTGATGGGCAGAACAGTCTGCCCCATTTAACTTCTGGGTCTCCAAATTGGGCACATAGAAACATAGAAACATAGAATGTGTCGGCAGATAAGAACCATTTGGCCCATCTAGTCTGCCCAATATATCTGAATCCTATGAATAGTCCCTGGCCCTATCTTATATGAAGGATAGCCTTATGCCTATCCCATGCATGCTTAAACTCCTTCACTGTATTTGCCGCTACCACTTCTGCAGGAAGGCTATTCCATGCATCCACTACTCTCTCAGTAAAGTAATACTTCCTTATATTACTTTTAAACCTTTGCCCCTCTAATTTAAAACTGTGTCCTCTTGTGGTAGTTTTTCTTCTTTTAAATATGCTCTCCTCCTTTACCGAGTTGATTCCCTTTATGTATTTAAAAGTTTCTATCATATCCCCTCGGTCTCTTCTTTCTTCCAAGCTATACATATTAAGGTCCTTTAACCTTTCCTGGTAAGTTTTATCCTGCAATCCATGTACTAGTTTAGTAGCTCTTCTCTGAACTCTCTCTAGAGTATCTATATCCTTCTGGAGATATGGCCTCCAGTACTGCGCACAATACTCCACCATCTATTATTTTAGTCACCCAGTCAAAAAAATCTATAAGATTTGTTTGACATGATCTCCCTGAAGTAAACCCATGTTGTTTTTCATCTTGCAATCCATGGGATTTTAGATGTTCCACAATCCTATCCTTTAGTAGGGTTTCCATTAATTTGCCTACTATTGATGTCAGACTCACTGGTCTATAGTTGCTCGATTCCTCCCTACTACCTTTCTTGTGAATGGGCACGACATTTGCCAATTTCCAATCTTCCGGGACGACTCCTGTTACTAATGATTGGTTAAATAAATCTGTTAACGGTTTTGCCAGCTCACCACTAAGCTCTTTTAATAATTTTGGGTGTATCTCATCAGGCCCCTGTGACTTATTTGTCTTCACTTTAGACAGCAAACTTAGAACATCTTCCTCTGTAAAGACACATGCATCAAACGATTTAATAGTCATCCTTTCTAGTGGAGGTCCTTCTCCTTCTTTTTCTTTTGTAAAAACTGAACAGAAGTATTCATTAAGGCAGTCGGCTAGCCCTTTATTCTCTTCTACATACCTTCCGTCCTTTGTTTTTAATTTAGTTATTCCTTGTTTTAATTTCCTTTTTTCATTTATATATCTGAAGAATGTCTTATCCCCTTTTTTCATAGACTGAGCTAGTTTTTCTTCTGCCTGAGCTTTAGAAGTTCTTATAACTTGCTTGGCCTCTTTCTGCCTAATCTTGTAGATTTCCTTATCTTCATTGCTCTGGGTTTTTTTATAATTACAAAATGCTAGCTTTTTATTTTTAATGATTTGGGCCACTTCTGCTGAGTACCACAGTGGTCTCTTCCTTTTTTTGCTTTTACTGACAAGTCTAATGCAATTTTCTGTTGCCTTCAATAATGCACATTTTAAGTAGTCCCATTTCTCCTGGACTCCATGTAATCCGTTCCAGTCTGATAAGGACTCATTTATGACTAATTTCATTTTTGAAAAGTCTGTTTTTCTAAAATCTAAAACTTTTGTTTTTGTGTGGTGGGACTCTTTCACAGTTCTTATATTAAACCACACTGACTGGTGATCACTAGATCCCAAGGTTTCGCCTACAATGACATCATATACCGAATCCCCATTTGTGAATATCAAATCCAAAATGGCCTCCCTCCGGGTTGGCTCCTCAACCATTTGTTGTAGGGATAACCCCAGTAGGGAATTTAGAATATCTGTACTCCTGTTAGAACTTGCTATTTTGGTTTTCCAGTTTATATCTGGAAGATTGAAATCTCCCATAATGATAACTTCTCCTTTCATTGTCATTTTAGCTATTTCTTCAACTAGTAGATCATCTAGTTCTTTAACTTGATCAGGTGGTCTATATATCACACCTACACGAGTTACTGCATGATTAGCAAACTGCAACGTAACCCAAACTGACTCTATGTTGGCCTCACCAACTTGTATTAGGTTAGATTTAATGCTATCTTTCACATACAGGGCCACTCCTCCTCCTTTCTTGTCTTCTCTGTCTCTTCTGTATAAAGAGTACCCTGGTATGGTTATGTCCCAGTCATTTCTTTCATTAAACCATGTCTCCGTAACAGCCACTAAATCTACATTCTCAGATGCCATTATTGACCCAAGTTCATTGATTTTTTTACCTAAACTGCGAGCATTTGTAGAGAGGACTCTGAGCTTATCATTTCTTAACCTCTGTGCTTCTGACCTGTTCTGGCATTGTTTCGGGGGGCAATTGGACTCTTTTATTTACACTCTTTTGCCCCCCCCCCCCTTCCTAGTTTAAATACTCTTTCGCAAATTCTTGGAGTTGTTCACTAAGTACATTTGTTCCTTTGAGAGAAAGATGCAAACCATCTTTTTTGTACAGTTCCTTTCTATTCCAAGTAGAGCTATCATGAGAAACAAAGCCAAATCCTTGCTCTTGACACCATTTACCAAGCCATATGTTGAACTCCTTTATGCGCCTCTGCCTATCATTCTGAACATTATGCACAGGCAGAACTTCAGAAAATGAAATGGTGGATGCAAAATCCTGTACGTCATTACCAAGTGTGATAAAAGATTTTTTCACCTCTGACACTTCATTGCAAGCCAGGTCATTTGTCCCTAGATGGACAAGAACATCCACGTCCCCTTCCTGCTTTGCTTGCTTAACAATATTAATAATACGTCTTCTATCTCTTCTAGCAGTAGCCCCAGGGAGACATCTCACAAAACCATTTTCTTTAAGCTCCACACTTCTTATGATTGAATCACCCAGCAACAGCTGCTTCCTTTGAGACTTCACTTTATCTTTTTTGTCCTTGGCTGCAGTCTTGCATACATTAGACATAGGAGTCGATGGTTTCTCACCCTCTGTGCTTGAGTCCATATCCATGTTGTCCTTACATTCTGAGAGTGCTGCAAATGAATTTTGGAGAACCACCGACTGTGGGACATGTCTTCTATCCACCACTCTAAGTCTTCCAGAACCTACAGTAACCCATCTGCCATTTCTGGGGGTCCTCTGTGGCAGTGGCATTGCAGCAGTCCTAGCTGGAGTTTGTTTAACATGGCCTGAGTTTGCCCTTTATGCCTTGGCCTGCCCTGTGGCAAATGTATTGTCCGTACGTGTGTTTAGCACAGCGAGGGGGGGGGGGTTGATCACGGACAGGCACATCTGCCTGTCCACAGCCAATGTGGACAATCTCATGTTCATTAAAATGAACCAGGCATGGATCCCACAGGACTTGTCCGTACGTACCTTGGCCAGAGTAGAGAGATATACCGGCCGAATCCAGCCATTGTTATACTCCAGCGTAGTTTGTGCGTTCTCGTTGCTATTTCCCAATGTTTTGGGGCTTCCACAAACCAAAAAGCAAACAAAAAAATAAGAAAAAAATAAAAAACTAAATACAAAAGTGGTGACCTCTTCCACCTCTTCCGCCTGCACCGCCATGTCTACTTGCAACGCCACATCCACCTCCTCCATCTGCACCGCCATGTCCGCCTCTTCCGCCTGCACCGCTACGTCAGTTGTGACCTCCGCTTCCAGGCTCAAGATATTATGTCTTATAGTTGGCAGAGTAGAGTAGTATATGGGCCTCACCCAGCCATTGTTATTCTGCAGCACAGTTTCTGCATTCTCTTTGCCATCTTCCAATGTTTGGTGGTTGACAGTTACCAACACCCCCCCCCTTCCCAATTTTTTTTTATTAACAATTGTAATAAGACAACCCATATTGCATCCATCCAAGTAATGTGGGAGAGGAAATTCTTCTGTGTAGCGTATCTGTGAAAATCATCAATTATTTGAAAAAATTAGGAACACCTCCCGTTTTCCGTCTAACTGTTGTAGGAGAGGAAATTCTTCTGTGGAGTATGTGTGTGATACTCTGGCAATTTTTTGAAATTTTGAACACCACTTTGGCATCCATCTTACTGTAGTAGGATAAAAATTATTTTAATATATAGTCCCCAGATAGGGGACATGTGAGATCTATAACTGAGACAAAATATTTTACCCAGTTTTAACCCAGGACATACAAGCACCAAACTGTCACGTCATGGCCCTTAGCAACCTGACACAGAATTGACGGACACAAATGAAAAAAAAAAAAAAACTGAAGAGTGTTGGCTTCTTCCTCCACCTCCGCCGCCTCTTCCACATACACCTCCACAGCCTCCTCAACTTCCTACTCCATTTGGACCTCCGCCTCTTGATTTTTTATTTTTATGTATTTTATGTTATTTTAAGTAATTTCCCTATCCACATTTGTTTGCAGGTCAATTGTACTGCTCTTACGCCCACTTTGGAGCCTTTTGCAGCCCTTTAGCCCTTTCTATGACTTTTTTACACCCATTTTAGTGCCCCAAAGTTCGGGTCCTCATTGACTTCAATGGGGTTCGTAGTTCGGGTCAAGTTCGGAACCCGAACTGAACTTAAAAACAAAGTTCGGTCGAACCCCTCGAACCCGGTCATCCAGTGGTCTGCTTATCCCTACTCATCACATATAGTATGTGGTATATTTTGTGTGGCTCTGTATTGTCTGTACGTGGTATGCATATATATTGCATGTATAGTATATATAGTATATGTAGTATGTGGTATATTTTGTGGTATATATAGTACGGTACATGGAACATGTGGTTCTGTATTGCCTGTCTTGACTTGTGCACAGGTCTGTTTCTTTTTCATTGTTTTTTTTTTATCGCACTGCAATTCCTAGAAGATTATGTCTCAGTTGACCTAATTCATGTATTTCAAGGAGCCCTCCCTGGAATCTCCAGATACTGATTATTCTACACATGAAGGTATAAAATGGTTATATTACCGAGCTTTTTTTCATTATTTGACTATTCCAAGTGTGATTTTTTTTATTTATTGTAAGGTCAGAATATGGTGTAATTTGCTGTATTATCTGCACGTTCTGCACATCAGAGATAAACTGCACTGAGCTAAAAGGAATCCTTGTCTCCACCTTTAACCCCTTTACTAAGGTATGGTCCATGCTTCATGGGTTCTTCCTAGATTGTTTTCCTGGCAGTAAATGTACTATAGGATCCACATCAAACAACTGGTTTCCATGTTCACTACTTCAGAAGGAGCCTCAGCTGCGTCTCAGGGTGTAAATAGCCTGAAGCAGGATGACACACGTAGAAGAGTGACCCAGCTCTCAGGTAAATCTGCATTTCATCTCAATGAGTCCACTATAACCCTGGGTTCACACCTGAGCGTTTTACAGCGCGTTCCAACGCGCTGTAAAACGCTCAACAAGGAGAAACCAATGATTCCCTATGGGAATGGTTCTCACCTGGGCGTTTTACAGCTCGTACGATCGCGCTGTAAAACGCCCGACGCCCCAAGAAGAACATGAGCTTCTTTGGGGCGTCTTGTCGCACGTTCCCGTACATAGACTTTCGGGAACGCGCGACAATAGGCGTTCGCTTGTCTCTGTATGCGCGATTGTAAACGCCGATACAATCGCGCATACAGAGCGCTCCATCGCGAACGCTGAGGTGTGAACCCAGGGTAACAGAGAGCAGACTCTGTATGTTCAGTGTGACTGGATAGAACAAGGACCTTACACTGGAAACATGAGCTGAATTTATGGAGGATAAAAACACATTGAGCGGAGAGCCGACAGTCAGAGACAAGGGTAAGGCAGAGTCAGAAGTCAGATAAGATGCAGGGTATGGTGTCTGGACATGGTCAGCACATCCAAACAAAATGTAGTAAATGTACCAGTGTGCAACTCCACCATGCAAAAGGAAAGAAGCATAGAAGATCCAGCAAATTGTGATCAAATTGTGAGAACTAGGAGGTGATCTCATGCAGATAAGACCCTACACTAAGGGCACGGCCACATGGTCAGGTTTCCTGATGCAATTTTGGAAGCCAAAATCTGGAGTGGATCATAAAAGGAGAGAAAATATAAGGACAGATATGACTTCTCTTTTTTGAATTCACTCCTTATTTTGGCCTCCAAAATTGGATGCAGAAACCTGTGGCTGTACCCTGAAGAACTCACCTCTGCTAGGTCCAAGTCCACAAATGTACTCAGGGCAGGTAGGATCCAGAGATAATGCTGGAAGTAAAAAACAGCCTTGTATAGATTGGGGGAGTTCAAAACCGAGACCGAGACAAAATTTGCACAAAGGTCTTCAAAATATATATGTATATTCAAAATAGCAGTAATGATGTACATAATAAACCGTAAATTCAATGTTTGCAGGTGTCTCAGCAGCTTCAGAATGCTGCTCGTCTTTTGGGCTCCTTAGCCTTTTGCACTGTGTGCACCTGCATGTTTATCTCACGTTGATAAGCAAAATCCAGGGCACATTTGGAAAGATGAATACTCAACGTAGCTGGTGTGCCCTGGGTTTCTCTTATCTACATTACATGGTTGAAGAATCCTTCTTTTGGTTTATCTCAAGCTCTTTGGAGGAGCTGCATGTTCTGTACTAGTGCGCATTGAACTGTACATGTATGGTGGGTCGGAGCCTCTAGCTTGGTCATGCACTCCTCCTTCTATCCAAGGCTGTTTTTTTAGAACAAAATATAGCTGGATCTCACCTGCATCTGTTTGCTGTAGGGTCCCATATCTACAAGGTTTTCTTGATGGGACAGAAAGGCTCACAAATAATCTGTGCACAAGAACCTCACATACATGTGTACAGTGAACATATGGATGGCAGTAAGATAAGGCATGATAATCCATATACAGAGAGCTGCTGCACCATGTGTGATTACTCCGGTCAGGGAAGGGGATTCTCTTGACTTCATACCTCTATATACTAAATCTGATGGGGAAACAATGAGATACTGAGCTGTAAAAATAACACTTGAAAATTACAAAAAAACAAGTGTCAGGCAATGAACAAACCAAGGAAACTGGCAGATTTCAGCTCTGAAGCCAGAAGAAATATAAATAAACCTCTGAAGTAGATTTATCTCAGAAACAATACAGGATAAGTAAGCAAAGTATGTGGTGACTCCACCAGAATAGTGAGTGCAGCTCTGCAGTATAATAAAGGATGTAAATCAGGATCAGTGCAGGATAAGTAATGTATGTACACAGTGACTGCACCAGCCGAATAGTGAGTGCAGCTCTGCAGTATAATACAGGATGTAACTCAGGATCAGTACAGGATAGGTAATGTATGTACACAGTGACTGCACCAGCAGAATAGTGAATGCAGCTCTGAAGTATAATACAGGATGTAACTCAGGATCAGTACAGGATAGGTAATGTATGTACACAGTGACTGCACCACCAGAATAGTGAGTGCAGCTCTGGGGTATAATACAGGATGTAACTCAGGATCAGTGCAGGATAAGTAATGTATGTACACAGTGACTGCACCAGCCGAATAGTGAGTGCAGCTCTGCAGTATAATACAGGATGTAACTCAGGATCAGTACAGGATAAGTAATGTAATGTACTGTATGTACACAGTGACAGCTGAATAGTGAGTGCAGCTCTGGAGCATAATACAGGATAATACAGGATTTCTGGTAACTTAATATTAGCACAAGATTCAAATTTTATTTAGATGATTTCTATCAGTAATATATATAAATATATATATATATATATATATACACTCACCTAAAGAATTATTAGGAACACCATACTAATACAGTGTTGGACCCCCTTTTGCCTTCAGAACTGCCTTAATTCTACGTGGCATTGATTCAACAAGGTGCTGATAGCATTCTTTAGAAATGTTGGCCCATATTGATAGGATAGCATCTTGCAGTTGATGGAGATTTGAGGGATGCACATCCAGGGCATGAAGCTCCCGTTCCACCACATCCCAAAGATGCTCTATTGGGTTGAGATCTGGTGACTGTGGGACCATTTTAGTACAGTGAACTCATTGTAATGTTCAAGAAACCAATTTGAAATGATTAGAGCTTTGTGACATATTGCATTATCCTGCTGGAAGTAGCCATCAGAGGATGGGTACATGGTGGTCATGAAGGGATGGAGATGGTCCGAAACAATGCTCAGGTAGCCCATGGCATTTAAACGATGGCCAATTGGCACTAAGGGCCCTAAAGTGTGCCCAGAAAACATCCCCCATACCATTACACCACCACCACCAGCCTGCACAGTGGTAACAAGGCATGATGGATACATGTTCTCATTCTGTTTACGCCAAATTCGGACTCAACCTTTTGAATGTCTCAACAGAAATCGAGACTCATCAGACCAGGCAACATTTTTCCAGTCTTCAACAGTCCAATTTTGGTGAGCTTGTGCAAATTGTAGCCTCTTTTTCCTATTTGTAGTGGAGATGAGTGGTACCCGGTGGGGTCTTCTGCTGTTGTAGCCCATCCGCCTCAAGGTTGTGCGTGTTGTGGCTTCACAAATGCTTTGCTGCAGACCTCGGTTGTAACGAGTGGTTATTTCAGTCAACGTTGCTCTTCTATCAGCTTGAATCAGTCGGCCCATTCTCCTCTGACCTCCAGCATCAACAAGTCATTTTCACCCACAGGACGGCCGCATGCTGGAGGTTTTTCCCTTTTCACACCATTCTTTGTAAACCCTAGAAATGGTTGTGCGTGAAAATCCCAGTAACTGAGCAGATTGTGAAATACTCAGACCGGCCCGTCTGGCACCAACAACCATGCCACGCTCAAAATTGCTTAAATCACCTTTCTTTCCCATTCTGACATTCAGTTTGGAGTTCAGGAGATTGTCTTGACCAGGAACACAACCCTACATGCATTGAAGCAACTGCCATGTGATTGGTTGACTAGATAATCACATTAATGAGAAATAGAACAGGTGTTCCTAATAATTCTTTAGGTGAGTGTATATATAGTAGGGATTCGCTCTGGTAGGCAGGGTGAGCGGACGCAGTATAGAGGCAAGAACACGGTTGTAAAGTAAAAGTTCAGTGTTTATTCACACAAAAAGCAATAAAGCAAAAAAAAACACTGTGCAGAGTCCTTGTGTTAATTCACACCACATAAAGTCCACAGCACAAACATGTCACCTGGCAGACTGTTTTGTCCATGGCAATCCACAGCCGTCCACAGCAGGCTTTAGGGCGCCTGATTTTCAGCGTGCGGCTCTCCAGCACGCTACCAACTGGTTGGAACCCAAGACCACAGTGCTTCACAGCTCCACTATGAAAATGCAGGGTAATCCACACACAGCTGTGACTGCTGGCTGGGTTTTTATTCTCAGCCCAAAACCTGGCCTGGAATGTGGGGAACAGCCACCCACCCTGCTCTTTGGCTGCTCCCAATAAGAACCGTCCCGGATCGGCTTTACAGCCACACTAAGTAAAAACACTGTGTCAGCCAGCCTAGCTGCTGCTAACACACTAAACTACTGTTTCCTAATGACAGACCCCTGTGCCTTCCTACAGTATATACAGTACAGACCAAAAGTTTGGACACACCTTCTCATTCAAAGAGTTTTCTTTATTTTCATGACTATGAAAATTGTAGATTCACACTGAAGGCATCAAAACTATGAATTAACACATGTGGCATTATATACATAACAAAAAAGTGTGAAACAACTGAAAATATGTCATATTCTAGGTTCTTCAAAGTAGCCACCTTTTGCTTTGATTACTGCTTTGCACACTCTTGGCATTCTCTTGATGAGCTTCAAGAGGTAGTCACCTGAAATGGTCTTCCAACAGCCTTGAAGGAGTTCCCAGAGATGCTTAGCACTTGTTGGCCCTTTTGCCTTCACTCTGCTGTCCAGCTACCCCCAAACCATCTCGATTGGGTTCAGGTCCGGTGACTGTGGAGGCCAGGTCATCTGGCGCAGCACCCCATCACTCTCCTTCATGGTAAAATAGCCCTTACACAGCCTGGAGGTGTTTTTGGATCATTGTCCTGTTGAAAAATAAATGATGGTTCAACTAAACGCAAACCGGATGGAATAGCATGCCGCTGCAAGATGCTGTGGTAGCCATGCTGGTTCAGTATGCCTTTAATTTTGAATAAATCCCCAACAGTGTCACCAGCAAAGCACCCCCACAAGTCTCTTCTGCTTGTTGCCTGTCCTTAACAGTGGTTTCCTAGCAGATATTCTACCATGAAGGCCTGATTCACACAGTCTCCTCTTAACAGTTGTTCTAGAGATGTGTCTGCTGCTAGAACTCTGTGTGGCATTGACCTGGTCTCTAATCTGAGCTGCTGTTAACCTGTGATTTCTGAGGCTGGTGACTCGGATGAACTTATCCTCCGCAGCAGAGGTGACTCTTGGTCTTCCTTTCCTGGGGCGGTCCGCATGTGAGCTAGTTTCTTTGTAGCGCTTGATGGTTTTTGTGACAGCACTTGGGGACACTTTCAAAGTTTTCCCAATTTTTCGGACTGATTGACCTTCATTTCTTAAAGTAATGATGGCCACTCGTTTTTCTTTACTTAACTGCTTTTTTCTTGCCATAATACAAATTCTAACAGTCTATTCAGTAGGACTATCGGCTGTGTATCCGCCTGACTTCTCCACAACGCAACTGATGGTCCCAACCCCATTTATAAGGCAAGAAATCCCACTTATTAAACCTGACAGGGCACACCTGTGAAGTGAAGACCATTTCAGGTGACTACCTCTTGAAGCTCATCAAGAGAATGCCAAGAGTGTGCAAAGCAGTAATCAAAGCAAAAGGTGGCTACTTTGAAGAACCTAGAATATGACATATTTTCAGTTGTTTCACACATTTTTGTTATGTATATAATTCCACATGTGTTAATTCATAGTTTTGATGCCTTCAGTGTGAATCTACAATTTTCATAGTCATGAAAATAAAAAAAAACTCTTTGAATGAGAAGATGTGTCCATACTTTTGGTCTGTACTGTATATATATATATATATATATATATATATATATATATTGCATCATTTTCTGTCATTTACTGAAATCTCATTTTGGCAATCAAAACAAACTAAAGTTTGTGAGAGATTTAGATATAGAATTTATTAGAAGAAAGAAAGAAAAGGAGGATTGATTAAAATGTTTTTTGTTGAGGTTAGGCTACTTTCACACTTGCGGCAGGACGGATCCGACAGGCTGTTCACCATGTCGGATCCGTCCTGCGGCTATTTCGCCGTGCCGCCGGACCGCCGCTCCGTCCCCATTGACTATAATGGGGACGGGGCGGAGCTCCGGTGCAGCACGGCGGTGCACGGCGAAAGACGCCAGACTAAAAAGCCTGACATGCAGTAATTTTAGTCCGGCGGCCTTTCGCCGTGCACCGCCGTGCTGCACCGGATCCGCAGGACGGATCCGACATGGTGAACAGCCTGTCGGATCCATCCTGCCGCAAGTGTGAAAGTACCCTAAAGAATCTTTTCTGTTGTTTAATATCACTAACATCCAGTTTTGCTCATGTGGACAGTGGTTACAGAGTCCGTCTTGGGAAGACAGAGAATATTAAAAAGGGTGTCTTTCTGACAAATAGAATGATTACAGCTCAATGTCATAAAGAAACATCATTACACTGAATACAATGGGGGAGATTTATCATGAGAGGAATTTTTTAAGTAAATTTTGCAAAAGCCTGTGTTGCCATAATTTTGGAAAATGTAAAAAAAAGTCATAGAAAGAATGCTAAATTTGGAGCATCTACAGGTCTAGCTTTTCTGTCCTGAGATTTTACTACACTTTAGGCTCTACTCCTTTATTCATTAGGATTGTGACTAGGGATGAACGAACCGGAACTGCAAAGTTCGGGTTCGTACCGAACTTTGCGAGTTCGGGGACTCAGACCCGAAACGGACTTTTTTTTACTGAAGTCTGGGTTCTGGTTCAGTGTTCAGGTGTTTGTTTAATTACTTTATTATTTTCTGCTCTAATATGGTTATATCAGAAAATAATGGCATTCTTAAGACGGAATGCAAAAGGGAAACCTTTAGACGCTTTCCGTTTTGCATTCTGCCATAATCTATGGGCAGCATAACGGATCCGTCCTGGTTTCAGTTATCTAGGACAGGACTCTATTATGACGAAATGCAAAATGGATTACCTCTAAATGTTTCCCTTTTGCATTCTGTCTTAAGAATACCATTATTTTCCAATATAACCATGTTATAATGGAAAATAATAAAGTGAAGTTCGGGTCCCCATTCCCTTTAATGGGGTTCGGGGTCAAGTTTGGGTCCTGTTGAGGAAGGGTTGAGACGTATGCATATATATCCATGCATGCCTGCAAACACGTGCGGGCATGTATGGTATATATGCATGCATTAACCACCGCATCATGGGATGATGTGCGCAGATGTGCCCAGCATCTGCGCAAGTCTGCCCATGGTGATCCCCAGGGGCTCCTGGTGGGCCCTGTGGGATATATGTGATATGTAGGGGCTTGTGCCCCCTTATAATGTAGGGGCTTGTGCCCCCTTATATAATCATGTGCCCCCTTATCATCTGTGCCCCCTTTAGATATATATGTCCCTAATATTGGTGTATACATGTGTATGGATGTGCCCCATGCATACATACACATGTATATGATACAATATTCCCCCCCCCCTACACCTGAAACCAGGTGCATCGGTGTGAATGTGCCCCAAGCATTCACACCGATGCAATCTGGCTAATTGCATCAGAATGACCGGACGAGGGTCCGGTCATCCTGATGGATACAAAGAGCTCAGATTCAACAGAATCTGAGCCCTTTGTTGTAATTACCTCCAGCTCGGCTGTAGATAATTACGCATGATAGAAGAAGGGAAGAAGCCTCCCCTCCTCCTATTATGCGCATTCCGACAGTGTGATTACTATCGCACTGTCCGGAATGCTAGGTGCTGCAGGCGGGAGATCAAAGGCTTCTCCCGCCTGTCTGTTAGAAGCGCGTCCCCGATGTGATGCGGGCCGGCGCAGTGACGTCATATCACTGCGCCGGCCCACGTGGATGATGGGCGGCGCGGCGCGGGAGTGCGGGCCGCCGGGGATAAATATCCGGCGGCCCCGGCACTCAAGTAAGTTAGGATCGGGACCCCCCACCTTGAGCAGAGCGCCTCCTGCGCTCTGGAGAAGAGCCCCGACCGGACCCCCACCTGTATAGGAGAGCGCATCCTGCGCTCAGGAATAGAAGCCCGACCGGACCAGACCCCCCTGGACGAACGAGCAATCCATAAGTATCATCCCCTCAGTACCCCCCCCCCCACTATCCCACCAACGCCTTAACCCCTTACCCCTTTCATACCCCTGCTGTGCCCCTGATTTGCCCTGTTCAACCCCTATCCCACCAACGCACCACCTCCCCTGATTAACCCTTTCCCTGCCAGACCTTACCATACCCCTTAACCCCTACCAGGCCAGGCATATAACCCTGATTCCCTGCCTTGGTTGTGTCTGATTACCCTTAACCCTTCCTGATTCCCCTGAGTTCCCCCTGCATTCCCTAGTTAACCCCTGATCCCCTGGAATACCCCTGGTTACTACATTTGCAGGGTATTAACCCTTGCATTACTGGGTAGCCCCACTATACTGTATTTGTGTCGGAGGCCTGCATACACCCCTGCAGTGCCACCGTTAACCCCCGTCGTACCTTAGGGATAGAATTAGTCAGGTGGTTGGGTTGTTAATATACTTGTATGTGTGAACTGTATAGTTAGTTTATGGGTGGAATTTGGGAACGTGTAGTGTAGTTTAGTATTGTATATTTAGTGCTGTATTGTTAGTGTATTGCGTGTGTAGTGTATTGTTAATAATAAATACTGTTATATTTGTACCCTTTGTGTAGCGTGTACTTGTTAGCGGTAGTGGGTTAGTTAGGCGTATGCAGCTAGCGTAGTGATTAGTGTAAAGTATAGCGAAGATATTGTGTTATTTATTATATAAAGGTATAAATAGGCGGAGTCATCAATAGACGGCTCCTCCTATTTATGAATATTAATTATCAATATTTGCATAAATATTGGTGATTAATATTCCCCCTTTACAGGTCCCAAACTGAAACTTTGACCTGAATGTTCAGCTGAACCTGGAGAACCTGAACTTCCACGGGTTTGTTTATCCCTAATTGTGAAATTTTTTGCAACTTCTTAATAAGACACACCGTCACAGGGGATAAATCTGGAGTAATTCATATTGACAGGCTAACCACATCCACTTTCCCACCGACTTATCAAAGTGTTACCATTTGAAACCAGACTGCAGGAGAGCAGTTTAATTATCACAGTGGCCAGAGCAGATGGACATTGTATCTCATGTCTCAGGTTTGATGCTTTTTTACCATTAGGAAAATATTTTAATTATAACAAAAAGATAGTGATATACACTTTATTAACATTCATTGCTTCCTTTGTCTTCTCCAGATGGTCTTGACAAATAACATCACCTCTGTTATCCTTCTGGGAATTCCTAATCTTCAAAACTTCACATTTCTGTTCTTCTCTCTACTAGTTTTTATATACTGTGCAACCATTTCTGGAAACCTTCTCATCTTGTTCTTGTATTTAGTGAGTAAATCCCTTCGATCGCCCATGTACTTCTTCATTACTCAGCTTTCACTCTGTGACCTCCTGCTCTCTACAGATATTGTCCCCATCCTTCTTCATACCATTCTGTATGGAGGGACCACTATGACTCTTCCCAGCTGCATCATCCAGTTTGTTTTCTTTGTCATCTCAGAGTCCTCGGAATGTCTTCTTCTGTCAGTGATGTCCTATGATCGGTATCTGGCCATCTGTAACCCCCTTCGTTATAACTCCATCATGAATAATACGTTTTGTGTGACATCAGTAGATATAATTTGGTCGGTTGGCTTCATAGTGACATTGTGTTATGTCATTTTAATAAATAATTTGTATTTCTGTGGACCACACGTTATTGACCATTTCTACTGTGATATTGAACCTATCCTGCAGCTCTCTTGCTCTGATACATCCAAAATTCGCATCCAAATTCCTATACTGAGTTTTTTCTTTGCAATGTTACCTTTTATAATCATTGTGATGTCCTATGTCTACATTGTCATCGCCATCCTGAAGATTCAATCCAATACCGGAAGACATAAAGCCTTCTCCACTTGTAGCTCCCACCTCGTTGTGGTTTCCTTACTTTATGGGACAATATTCATTGTTTACATGTTTCCTACAAAAGGACAATCTCTGCTCCTGAGTAAGGTCTTGTCTCTGATGTATACGGTCCTGGCCCCACTGCTCAATCCTATCATATACATCCTGAGGAACAAGGACTTCAAAGAAGCTTTTCAGAATGTTAAGTATGTTATAAAAGAGTCCATTCACAGTGTGTTTTCAGTGTAAGGCTACTTTCACACTGGCATTTTGGCATGACGGATGCATGCGGTTGTATTATTGTAACGGCTTAGTTTTTGCAGATCCATGACAGATCCGCCCAAAACACGAGTGTGAAAGTAGCCTAAGTTGGGGGGTATACCCCAGGGGTGGGGGGGGATCTCCAATCATATACAGTATCCTTGTCGAATGCCTCCAACATATGCCACCAGAGCACCACACATGACTCGTAGGCTCCCATGCTGAATAAAACAAATTATACTGATATATCCTTTGGCTAAATAAGGGTTTATGTACATTTTGACATCCTGTATTATAATATTGATTATCTTTACATAGTGGCAACAATGGAAAAAAAAAAAAGAAATGAATTAAAAGTTTAATGTTAATGAACTGTTCTCAGGATAAGCCATCAATTTCTTTTTCCTAAGAAGTGGTAATAAAACCCCACTACACCCTACGGCAGATAGTTAAGAGAGTCTCCCTGTTGATAATTTGTGTGAGAGCTTTAATAGTTTGGGCTGTCGTGGGGAAAAGTTTGGGGACGAGGTTGGTGACCCCATGCATACCTTTGTTGATGGTGGTGGTAATAGTGGCGCCCATAGCCACAGCAATGACGGTTGGGTGCAGAGACAGTGGCAGTCTGGGAAAACACACAGCAGGGGAAAGTGTCTAAAGAAGCCACCCACCATCTCACAGTCTGATAAAAGCTGAAGGGAGGATGAGGACTTTGATGACGATTGTGTGCTGGACAGGACCTGGGAGCTGAATCGGGGTGCCTAGAAGGAGGCAACATCAGAGTAGGAGGGTGATGGTGGCAGCAATAAAGAGCAGAGGACACATATATCCCAAAGAACAGCCAGAGCCACGTCTGCTTCGGGTTTTGGTGATGCCACTGAATCTTGCAGTACCCATGGCACAAGTATTTTTAGATTGGGGTGCAGGTCAGGTAGTGTTATAAATAGGGATGAGTGAATCGAATTCGGATGGTACATAGATTTCTACAGAACCTGTTCTGTTACACGCTGATACAAGTATGGCCCCCTGACAGAGTAGGCTATCTGCATGTCTCCAAGTCCAGAGATACAGCTTTGGCATACTGGGGTGAAAAAACCCTCTAATATACTGCACATCTGGTATTAGACATGCATAGGTGACTGTCACATTTAGGCCACAAATACCGCTGTCATATAGAGTTTAAAAAAATAATAATAGAGTGCAATACCCTACATCAGGGTTTTTATTGGCAGTTATTTATTTTTAACACACTTAACCACTTTTTACTTTGCTTTGTGAACGCTAACTATTAGACAAACACCTAAAAGGGACGCGGTCATGGTCGTGGTGTTGGTGGAGCCTCTGGTGCAGGGAGAGGACGTGGCCGTTCTGCCACAGCTACACGTCCTACTGAACCTACTACCTCAGGTCCCAGTAGCCACTAGAATCTACAGCGATATTTGGTCAGGCCTAATGCCGTTCTAAGGATGGTAAGGCCTGAGCAAGTACAGGCGCTAGTCAATTGGGTGGCCGACAGTGGATCCAGCACGTTCACATTATCTCCCACCCAGTCTTCTGGAGACAGCGCACAGGTGGCGCATCAAAAACCATGCCCATCAGTCTGTCACATCACCCCTGTGCATATAGGGGAACCTGTCTGACCCTTAAGTCATGCAGCAGTCTCTTATGCTGTTTGAAGACTCTACTGGCAGGGTTTCCCAAGGGCATCCACCCAGCCCTTCCCCAGCGGTGGAAGACATAGAATGCACTGACGCACAACCACTTATGTTTCCTGATGATGAGGACATGGGAATACCACCTCAGCACGTCTCTGATGATGACGAAACACAGGTGCCAACTGCTGCGTCTTTCTGCAGTATGCAGACCGAAAAGGAGGTCAGGGAGGAAGACTGGATGGAAGACGATGCAGGGGACTATGAGGTCCTAGACCCCACATGGAATGAAGGTCGTGCCACTGACTTTCAGAGTTCGGAGGAAGAGGCAGTGGTGAGACTGAGCCAACAGCGTAGCAAAAGCGGGAGCAGGGTGAAAAACAAGAACAGCCGTCGCCAAAACTGTTCGCCTGCTACTGGCCACCGTCAACAGGGACCGAGCACACCAAAGGCAGCTTCATGGAGTTCCCTGGCATGGAACTTCTTTACACAATGTGCTGACGACAAGACCCGAGTGGTTTGCACGCTGTGCCATCAGAGCCTGAAGCGAGGCATAAACGTTCTGAACCTTAGCACAACCTGCATGACCAGGCATCTACATGCGAGACACGGGCTGCAGTGGAGTAAGCACCTTCAAAACCAAGAAAGGGCTCAGGCCCCTCCTGCTCCCTCTTCTGCTGCTGCCTCGGCCTCTTCCTCCGCCTCTGGAGGAACGTTTGCACCTGCCGCCCAGCAAACAGAGGATGTGCCACCAACAACACCACCTCCATCACCAAGCATATCCACCATGTCACACGGAAGCGTTCAGCTCTCCATCTCACAAACATTTGAGAGAAAGCGTAAATTCCCACCTAGCCACCCTCGATCCCTGGCCCTGAATGCCAGCATTTCTAAACTGCTGGCCTTTGAAATGCTGTCATTCAGGCTGGTGGAGACAGACAGCTTGAAACAGCTCATGTCGCTTGCTGTCCCACCGTACGTCGTTCCCAGCCGCCACTACTTCTCCAGGAGAGCCGTGCCCTCCCTGCACAACCAAGTATCAGATAAAATCAAGTGTGCACTGCGCAACGCCATCTGTGGCAAGGTCCACCTAACCACAGATACTTAGACCAGTAAGCATGGCCAGGGACGCTATATCTCCCTAACTGCACACTGGGTAGTGGCGGCTGGGCCCCAGCGGAAGAGCTGTTTGGCGCACGTCCTTCGGCCGTCAAGGATCGCAGGGCATCATTCTCTGCCTCCTGTTGCCTCCTCTTCCTACTCGGCTTACTCCTCCTCTCCTACCACCTCCTTATCCGGTCAGCGACAGACCTTCACCACCAACTTCAGCACAGCCAGGGGTAAACGTCATCAGGCCATTCTGAAACTGATGTGTTTGGGGGACAGGCCCCACACCACGCAGGAGTTGTGGCGGGGTATAGAACAACAGACCAACGAGTGGTTGCTGCGCGTGGGCCTCAAGCCCGGCCTGGTGGTGTGCGATAATGGGCAAAATCTCGTAGCAGCTCTTGGACTAGCCGGTTTGACGTACATCCCTTGCCTGGCGCATGTGCTGAATTTGGTGGTGCAGAAATTCATTCACAACTACCCCGACATGTCAGAGCTGCTGCATAAAGTGCGGGCCACCTGTGCGCGCTTTCGGCGTTCTCATCCTGCCGCTGCTCGGCTGTTTTCTCTACAGCGTAACTTCGGCCTTCCCGCTCACCGCCTCATATGCGACGTGCCCACCAGGTGGAACTCCACCTTGCACATGCTGGAGAGACAGTGCGAGCAGCAGCAGGCCATAGTGGAGTTTCAGCTGCAGCACGCATGTGTAAAACGCACTGCAGGACAGCACCACTTCACCACCAATGACTGGGCCTCCATGCGAGACCTGTGTGCCCTGTTGCGCTGTTTCGAGTACTCCACTAACATGGCCAGTGGCGATGATGCCGTTATCAGCGTTACAATACCACTTCTATGTCTCCTTGAGAAAACACTTAGGGCGATGATGGAAGAGGATGTGGCCCAGGACGAGGAGGAGGAAGAGGGGTCATCTCTAACACTTTCAGTCCAGTCTTTTAGAAGGATTTTTGCAACAGCAGAGGCCAGGTACAAATTTGGCCAGCCAGGGCCCACTACTGGAGGAGGAGGAGGAGGATGAGGAGGAGGAGGAGGAGGATGGTGATGAAGCCTGTTCACAGCGGGGTGGTATACAATGCAGCTCGGGCCCATCACTGGTGCGTGGCTGGGGGGATACGGAGGACGCAGACGATACTCCTCCCACAGAGGACAGCTTGTCCTTACCTCTGGGCAGCCTGGCACACATGAGCGACTACTCACTGCAGTGCCTGCGCAACGACTGCAGAGTTGCCCACATTTTAACGTGTGCTGACTACTGGGTGGCCACCCTGCTGGATCCCCGTTACAAAGACAATGTGCCGTCCTTAATTCCCTCACTGGAGCGTGATCGGAAGATGAGGGACTAAAGGCGCACGCTGGTAGACGCGCTCCTGAGAGCATTCCCGACTGACGCCGGGGGACAAGTGGAAGCACAAGGCGAAGGCAGGGGAGGAGGAAGAGGTCGCCAACGCAGCTGTGTCAGCGCCAGCACCTCAGAAGGCAGGGTTAGCATGGCCGACATGTGGAAAAGCTTTGTCACCTTGTCGCAATAACCAGCCCCAACTGCTGATATGGAGCGTGTTAGCAGGAGGCAGCATTTGAACAACATGGTGGAATAGTACCAACCTGTGCACACACCTACAGGTACTGACTGATGGTTCTGTCCCATTCAACTTCTGGGTCTCCAAATTGTCCACATGGCCAGAGCTTGCCCTGTATGCCTTGGAGGTGCTGGCCTGCCCTGCAGCCAGTGTACTCTCTGAACGTGTATTTAGCATGGCAGGAGGCATCATTACAGACAGACGCAGCCGCCTGTCCACAGCCAACGTAGACAAGCTAACGTTCATCAAAATGAACCAGGCTTGGATCCCACAAGACTTGTCTGTACCTTGTGCAGAATAGACATTTATACCACCATCAAACATACATTCTTGTACTCAAGTCAAGTGCAATGATTCTTTGTTTTTTGTTTTTTTTATTTGTCCCAATATTTTGGGGGCTACCCTACCCCAAGAAAAAAAAAAAAAAAAAAACATTGTTGGCTACCTCCTCCTCCTCCATTGCTGCCTTCACCTACAACACCACATTTACCGCCTCCTCAACCTCCGACTCCATATCCACCTTCTTCTTTGAGTTGCAGGTTAATAATTTGTAATTTTTAGTTATTTTATTTCATTTTAAGTTTTTTCCCTATCCACATTTGATTGCAGAGCAGTTGCCATGCTCTTAAGCACATTTAACTGCCTTTTACATCCCTCTAGCCCTTTCAAGGACTATTTTAGAGCCATTTTAATTTAAAAAAGTGTCAATTTTAGTGCCCTAAATTGAAAAAAATCTTATTTTCAATTGTCGGGTGACATTTTACCATTTTTGGCGTATACAAACCCCTGCTGTGCCTGGGTGACAGGGGCCTAAATCTCTCAAAATACTCTGTTCTATTGCTGGGTGACATGAACCCCCTTTTGCCGTGAATGAACCCCTGCTGTGCCTGGGTGACAGGGGCCTAAATCTCTCAAAATCCTCTGTTGTATTGCTGGGTGACATGAACCCCCTTTTGACGTTGTTGTAGAATTATTAATAGTTGTAATCTGCTTGCATCAAAGTTTGTGTAAGGAAAGGCTAATACCCTTTCCCTCAGCCGCAGTCAGAGGCAGACACAGGTGTTACCATCTTGCTTGAATTCTTCTGAGCAACTCCTCCCTGCCCAGTCTGTTTCTTTTATTTACTCACAAAAGGTGTAAAAGGGGCTGGCCCATAACAAGGATGCAGGAAGTGATGACATACAGGAAGTGAGACTTGTCAAAAGACAGGGAAGGGCATCAACGTTGCTGTACAGACAATGCACACACCCCATCCCTGTATAAGGAAGGATGAGTCATGTCCATTGTCTGAGCAGCCAGGCGGCCTCCCCCATCCCCCACCACTGTCAGCATGGATCCCATTCAATACTGCTCAAATCGACCAGTATCTAGTGAAGATCATTCTATTGGTTCTAATAGGTTTGAGACCATCTGTGAGACATTGCTACGGCTATTGTCAGTATACGGTACGAGTATACCGACAAGGCAGATATGCATGTCTTAAAAGCAGATATGTATCCAGAAAGGGATAGCGAAGCCGCAGCAGAGGTATAATATGTATCTCTCGTTATGCAGACTTCACTTCTCTAATGTGTATAGACATTTGAAGGGAAGAAGCCCAGTGCATTGCACTTAGTGCTCACAAACCAGCAAACGCCCCCCTACACACTGAGAACACGTCTCCAAGCCCATGAGAAGGTTTTCATACTGACGGTTTTACCACTGGTCCCGATTCAACCCAAGTACCCTCTGCTAGAGCGTTCTTCGGCTAAATCCGACACAGGGAGACAGATGACAATCTATAAAAACACACACACATCCTAAGATAAAATGTCCTGCATAATAAAATTTCCACAACAGTCCCTCCTCTTTGTCATATGCTCCCCAGTGTCCCTCGATGAATCTCGATCTTCTTCTTGTCTACGAAAAGTCCTGAATCCATAAAACAAAACAGATGATGGAAAACAGAAAGTCAATCTTGACACGTAGCTTCTTTTCTTCGGGAGGTGACTTAGGAGGTGGCGTTTCGCGTTGGTCGCCGGCTGGTTTGGGATCCTCTGCATCTGGTCCATGGTTTGGTCTTCAGGGCATCTTGTCTGTTCGGGCTTCGGTAACTCGGTCGATTAGACATCAGGAACATCTCACTCCGGTGTATAGAAGGAATGGAAACAAAAAAACATAAGTACATGTCCTATTTCCTTTCGCCCGGATCCAATGGAAAACCAGTGAGCCCCAAGACCTCCCAAAGCTTTAAAAAGGATTCTGACCCTCACTAGTCATAGCTCCGCCTCTGCCCTGCTCCTGTCAGTATGGGCCTGACCCTTGTCAATGGTGTCTGCTAGCCAGGCATAACCGTATACCTTCCTCACAACTGGAGGATCCCACATCTACGGGTCGCCTAGCTGCCCGGACACCCATACAGGATTAACAAGCGAGGAGCAGGAGCCAGAGCTAATATTAAACCTATAGCTGATATTACCCTCTAGGAATGTATCGTTATGTGCTATCAACAAATGCCTCCTTGTAACAAATAAACAAAAGTGATACTCTGCATTCTTTGACTTAGTTGAGCAGCTTCTTGCAGTGACCGGTGTGGATCCAGTTGTCTCAGTCCCTCGAACTTCAGAGAGGTTGGCGTCTCCTGGAATCAGCAGCACCTGGAATGGCCCAAGATATCTCGGCTCTAGTACCGTCCTCGGATGTTTCTTTAGCACGACCCAATCACCTGGTTGACTAGAATGAACACTGGTTATTGAGTCTGGGTCCGGGAGAAACTCCCGAACCCGGTGGTGGACATCGGGTGATAACCCGTGGGGCTGCCTGGGGGCATACCTGATGGAATAAAAGGGTTACAGCGGAACATTCAGGCCATGGATCGGCTGTGATTTTTACCTTCTTTGCAAAAATCTGACCCAAGTACCATCAAAGAAAAGGCAGTTATGATGGTTCTCAACGTAATTCCCTACTAGGTTAGAAATTGATTGACATTTGAGGTTAGAATGGTTAGTAAAAAGTTTGAAGATCGTTGTTTTCGGCACCACTTTTCCCCCTTCTCATCGTCCTTAAAACCAGGATGAAGAGAAGCTGGATTAAACATGGTGCATCGTCTCAAGGTTAGATGGAGAGATGAGGGAAGGATGCGAGGGAGAGATAGAGAAAGAGAAAAGCGCTTATATTGGACTCTGCAGCGGGACGGGAGTACATGACAGTGTTAGTTTGCACTGTCGGGGACTTTTGAATGCCCTGTTGCTGGAGATCGATGGATTCGTGCAGGCACAGTTCTGCTTTCTGGAGGGAACCATGGCTTTGGAGTCTAGTGGGGAATTTACGGACAAAATTTTTCGGTCCCTTCTTTGGGGATGGTCCACTCTGAACCTACAGTCCCTTGGTGCCAATCTTTGAGGGGCTTAACAACTCCTCTTCCATAGATGGATTTCATGTACTGCTTGGCTGTCCTATAGTCAGAAGTGGTACCATTCTGTTCCCTAGATTTCCCTAAACCCATGCTCGAGCCTTCTAAAAGTAGGTGCGTCCACCTCCAGTGTCCTGCGACCTACGCTTGGACTGTCCCGCGACACACGCTTGGATGGCTGCTACTCCCCTTCGTCCGCCTCTGAGTTGCCCTAGGGTTTCTGGCACCGACACACAGACTCCGTTCACCCTCGTTAGACCCCAGGAAAAGGAGTAATCAGTGTGAGGAAAAGGGCTCTCGCCGACACACGGCGGCCCTCTGAGTCTCCTAATTTGATATACCAGCCTTGGTTTTGGCACTGAATAGTAACCTGACCACAGGATAGGGCTTCCAATTGACCTGGAGTGGAAAAAGGGGTGCACAGAGAACACACAGTACCTTCTGTGGGGACGAGGGGTGCACAGGAAACAAACACACAGTACTCCTGTGGGGAATGGGGTTACTCACACAGCTATTGGTATGCCCGGGTGATATACAGTACAGACCAAAAGTTTGGACACACCTTCTCATTCATAGAGTTTTCTTTATTTTCATGACTATGAAAATTGTAGATTCACACTGAAGGCATCAAAACTATGAATTAACACATGTGGAATTATATACATAACAAAAAAGTGTGAAACAACTGAAAATATGTCATATTCTAGGTTCTTCAAAGTAGCCACCTTTTTCTTTGATTACTGCTTTGCACACTCTTGGCATTCTCTTGATGAGCTTCAAGAGGTAGTCACCTGAAATGGTTTTCACTTCACAGGTGTGCCCTGTCAGGTTTAATAAGTGGGATTTCTTGCCTTATAAATGGGGTTGGGACTATCAGTTGCATTGTGGAGAAGTCAGGTGGATACACAGCTGGTAGTCCTACTGAATAGACTGTTAGAATTTGTATTATGGCAAGAAAAAAGCAGCTAAGTAAAGAAAAACGAGTGGCCATCATTACTTTAAGAAATGAAGGTCAGTCAGTCCGAAAAATTGGGAAAACTTTGAAAGTGTCCCCAAGTGCAGTCACAAAAACCATCAAGCGCTACAAAGAAACTGGCTCACATGCGGACCGCCCCAGGAAAGGAAGACCAAGAGTCACCTCTGCTGCGGAGGATAAGTTCATCCGAGTCACCAGCCTCAGAAATCGCAGGTTAACAGCAGCTCACATTAGAGACCAGGTCAATGCCACACAGAGTTCTAGCAGCAGACACATCTCTAGAACAACTGTTAAGAGGAGACTGTGTGAATCAGGCCTTCATGGTAGAATATCTGCTAGGAAACCACTGCTAAGGACAGGCAACAAGCAGAAGAGACTTGTTTGGGCTAAAGAACACAAGGAATGGACATTAGACCAGTGGAAATCTGTGCTTTGGTCTGATGAATCCAAATTTGAGATCTTTGATTCCAACCACCGTGTCTTTGTGCGACGCAGAAAAGGTGAACGGATGGACTCTACATGCCTGGTTCCCACCGTGAAGCATGTAGGAGGAGGTGTGATGGTGTGGGGGTGCTTTGCTGGTGACACTGTTGGGGATTTTTTCAAAATTGAAGGCATACTGAACCAGCATGGCTGCCACAGCATCTTGCAGCGGCATGCTATTCCATCCGGTTTGCGTTTAGTTGGACCATCATTTGTTTTTCAACAGGACAATGACCCCAAACACACCTCCAGGCTGTGTAAGGGTTATTTGACCATGAAGGAGAGTGATGGGGTGCTGCGCCAGATGACCTGGCCTCCACAGTCACCGGACCTGAACCCAATCGAGATGGTTTGGGGTGAGCTGGACCGCAGAGTGAAGGCAAAAGGGCCAACAAGTGCTAAGCATCTCTGGGAACTCCTTCAAGACTGTTGGAAGACCATTTCAGGTGACTACCTCTTGAAGCTCATCAAGAGAATGCCAAGAGTGTGCAAAGCAGTAATCAAAGCAAAAGGTGGCTACTTTGAAGAACCTAGAATATGACATATTTTCAGTTGTTTCACACTTTTTTGTTATGTATATAATTTTACAGGTGTTAATTCATAGTTGTGATGCCTTCAGTGTGAATCTACAATTTTCATAGTCATGAAAATAAAGAAAACTCTTTGAATGAGAAGGTGTGTCCAAACTTTTGGTCTGTACTGTATATCACCTTGTCTCCTTTAAAAAAGCTTATCAACTCACTTTCCTTTGCCAATATGATTCTATATAGTCAAGCTGAACAGCACACGAAGCCCTTTTTGCAGTGACTGATCAAAAACCTCTCGCTCAGCAGCAACCCTTGAATTCAGACAGTAGTTCCCACACAATGTCATGAGACACCCAGTACTCCTAACCAAATCTACAGAGAAGAGAGAGGGAAAGAAAGAGAAAAAAAAAAGAAAAAGAGAAAAGCGCCAAAATATGAAAAAGAAAAAAAATTATAATAGACTAAAAATAAAAATGGGTTGGTAAATAAGGAAAAACTGAAAAAAAACTTCAATAAAAACCTAAAAAATAAAAATGGATTATTAAAAGAAGAAAAATGTAAATGTAAATTAATCAAAGAAGTACCCAAACAAAAATAGACAAAAATAACTGAAAATAAAACCAAAAAAGATGCCAAAATATGAAAAAGGACAAACTTGATTACAACAATTAAACCTAAAAATAAAAATGGATTAGTAAAAGATGACCTGTAAAAAGTAGAGAAAAAAACAACATAGAAAACCTAAATACCCAAACAAAAATAGACTATTATTATAGAAATTAAAACCGAAAAAGATGCCAAAATATGAAAAAGGAAAAAACTTGATTACAACAATAAAACCTAAAAATAAAAATGGATTAGTAAAAGAAGACCTGTAAAAAGTAGAGAAAAACATCATAGAAAACTTCAGTTACAGACAGTCTTGCTATATACATTAAGATTCAGTAAAAAGTAAATATTAACTTAAAAACTGAGACTCAAATACAAAAACAAAAACCCTTTGGAACACATACAGTCATGTGAAAAAATTGGGACACCCTTTGAAAGCATGTGGTTTTTTGTAACATTTTTAATAAAAGGTTATTTCATCTCCGTTTCAACAATACAGAGAGATTAAAGTAATCCAACTAAACAAAGAAAACTGAAGACAAGTCTTTTCAAGATCTTCTGTAAATGTCATTCTACAAAAATGCCTATTCTAACTGAGGAAAAAGATAGGACACCCTCACATGTATTCCCTCTTAAATTGGCTCAGATCTCACACAGGTATATCACACCAGGTGCACATAATTAGTAGATCGTTACTCTGCATGTTGAATGAGGCTTGCCCTATTTAAACCTCAGACATTTAGTTTGGTGTGCTCCTGACTGTTGAAGTGAGAGTGAGCACCATGGTGAGAGCAAAAGAGCTGTCAGAGGACTTCAGAAAAAAGATTGTAGCAGCCTATGAGTCTGGGAAGGGATTTAAAAAGATCTCAAAAGATTTTGAAATCAGCCATTCCACTGTCCGGAAGATAGTCTACAAGTGGAGGGCTTTCAAAACAACTGCCAACATGCCCAGGACTGGTCGCCCCAGCAAGTTCACCCCAAGAGCAGACCGCAAGATGCTAAAAGAGGTCTCCAAAAACCCTAAAGTGTCATCTCGAGAACTACAGCAGGCTCTGGCTACTGTTGATGTAGAAGTACATGCCTCTACAATCAGAAAGAGACTGTACAAGTTTAACTTGCATGGGAGGTGTGCAAGGAGGAAACCTTTGCTTTCCAAGAGAAACATCGAGGCCAGACTGACATTTGCCAGAGATAAAGTTGACAAAGACCAGGACTTCTGGAATAATGTTCTTTGGACAGATGAGTCCAAAATTGAATTATTTGGACACAACAGCAGAGGACATGTTTGGCGTAAACCAAACACAGCATTCCAAGAAAAGAACCTCATACCAACTGTGAAGCATGGAGGTGGAAGTGTCATGGTTTGGGGCTGCTTTGCTGCAGCAGGACCTGGTCAGCTCACCATCATAGAATCCACTATGAATTCTACTGTGTAACAGAAGGTGCTTGAAGAACATGTGAGACCATCAGTTAGAAAATTAAAGCTGAAGCGGAACTGGACCATGCAACATGACAATGACCCAAAACATACTAGTAAATCAACCAAAGATTGGCTGAAAAAGAAGAAATGGAGAGTCCTGGAATGGCCAAGTCAAAGTCCAGATTTGAATCCCATTGAGATGCTGTGGGGTGACTTGAAAAGGGCTGTACGTGCAAGAAACCCCTCAAACATCTCACAGCTGAAAAAGTTCTGCATTGAGGAGTGGGGTAAAATTTCCTCAGACCGATGTCGAAGACTGGTAGATGGCTACAAGAACCGTCTCACTGCAGTTATTTCAGCCAAAGGAGGTAACACTCGCTATTAGGGGCAAGGGTGTCCTATCTTTTTCCTCAGTTAGAATAGGCATTTTTGTAGAATGACATTTACAGAAGATCTTGAAAAGACTTTTCTTCAGTTTTCTTTGTTTAGTCGGATTACTTTAATCTCTCTGTATTGTTGAAACGGAGATGAAATAACCTTTTATTAAAAATGTTACAAAAAACCACATGCTTTCAAAGGGTGTCCTAATTTTTTCACATGACTGTACAACTGTATAGGACTGAATTAACAAATCAATGTCTTGGAGGGTTCACCTGAAACCGTACAGGAGAATTTCTACCCACCCAGTCATTGAAATGTTAATTTGCCCAGCCCCAAACCAGCTTCAGATTCATTTTACCAGAGAAGCAGGATTTAACATTACAAGGTCCCAAAACAGTTTTTTTCTAGAGGAAGGGAAAAATCTATTTAAATTAGGTCTTAGATAAAGACCTTAATTTCAAATTTTCACATTTTAACCGTTCATATTGTGATTTAAAATCTGCTTCATTGATCAAAGACCTTGGCTGACCCTGGGTTCTCTGCCTTTGCAAAGAACCATGTCTGGGACCATTACCCCACCTTGCTGAATAAACCACTTCACTTCTAGGTGTGGTTCTGGGGTACTTAACATACCTGTGTCTGTTGCCATTAGCAACGTTGCAATATCGTGCAATGTGCTCGTATTCCCTGCATGCAAAACAACGGATAGCTCGCCTCCCTGCACAATACCTTGTCTGAGCACATGGTGATTTGACTTGGCGCACAACATTAACCATCCCAGCATGACTAGATTCCACACTACTATCTGTATTGAGTCCACTTACCACGGACTCATCTGAGGAATCTTCTGGCCTTGTGTTAACACTTCCAACTCCAGGGTCAGACACATTGTCCATCTCCATTCCTGAGTCGGTTCCACCATGCGACCCACAGTCCTCAGACTTCTCCATGTTTACAGCCCATACATTTCCTCTAATTCTAGACACATTACTCTCCAACGGTTGTTTCAATAACTCTGGCAATTCCCTTACAGCACCCTGTGCATGCGTCAGGCTTTCGGATAAACCTTCATTCTCCTTGCACAGCTCAGTATTACACCTCACAGTACATTCATAATCAGGGATAGCTTCAGCTGTCTGCTGGACAAGAGTTCTCAATTTAACAATTTCCACTTTTAAATCTTCCACTTCTCCTTCCAAACTCAGCTTCAGCCTACAAGACTCCTGATATTTATTCGCTATCCACCCAGCAGCAAAAATCAGAGCATACTTGCCTTTCCTTTTGCGCCATTTTTGGTACCGATCAGGTTTGCTACACAATTCTGAGCCTGCAGCCATGGATCAGTAGATCCCTGCATAGCCTGAAGAATGGCTGCCGTGTCCTTCAACTTTGCAACTTCTTTAAAAATACTTTCCATTGCACCAGAAAACAAACACCACAATGGTTGCTACAAAAAATACACTGCTATCGATCTCTAGGAGTTGTCTCAATACTTTTGGCACAGAACTACAAGCACCTCCTTTCTACACTGTAGTACCCGTATTAATTATGCCAAACAAGTCTACAATTCAGTGTAACAGCCACAGATATACAAACATTAAGCAGAATCATCAACTATAGGACAATTTCACCGCTAAACTGCCACTAATGTTCACACAATGATTCCTGTACCAGACTCGTCACTGCGCTATACCATATCGGAACACTTGACTTATATCCATCCACAAAACTTACCAAAACAAAATCAAACTGTACATAGAAAGGTTACAGAAAGACAAGATAACTATTCTGGACAAAACTGACATTTGAGGCAAAAACAATCAAATCGCTTTCAATAGACACCAAAACTAAATAAATTCCTTGTTAAAACCTGCAGCATCAACTCACCAAGATGTCTGCCAAAGCACATGTTCTTCACACCACACAACGGAAATTAAAGATGGCTACAAAAGCACATGGCTTGACACACACAAAGTAAAATAAAATGGCCGACAAACCACATGGTCTTCACAAAGGAAATCAAGATAGTGTCTACAAAATTCAGCAATAGAAAATCCAAATTATACCCTGTACTGCTCAGCACACTATCTCATCATACAACCTCCGTACAATCAACACAATGGAAAAGCGCTTACCTTATTCTTACACCCCTTGACGCAGCAGATAACAACCACATACACCAAAAGGTTCTTTAACCACTACAGGACCGCCGCACGCAGAATTGCATCTTTGCGGCGGCCCTGTTATTCCTCCTGGATGCGCCAGGGCGTCATCTCGCGAGATGCAGGTAAACTAGCTGATCTACAGCCTGCCAGCGGCGATCGCTCGCTGGCAGGCTGTAGATGCGATTTTTTTAACCCCTAAAAGGTATATTAGACGCTGTTTTGATAACAGCGTCTAATATACCTGCTACCTGGTCCTCTGGTGGTCCCTTTTGCTTGGATCGACCACCAGAGGACACAGGCAGCTCTGTAAGTAGCACCAAACACCACTACACTACACCCCCCCCCTGTCACTTATTAACCCCTTATTAACCCCTGATCACCCCATATTGACTCCCTGATCACCCCCCTGTCATTGATCACCCCCCTGTAAGGCTCCATTCAGACGTCCGTATGTGTTTTGCGGATCCACAGATCCGCGGATGCATAAATCCGCGGATCCACGGATCCGCAAAACACATACGGTCGTCTGAATGGAGCCTTACAGTGGGGTGATCAATGACAGGGGGGTGATCACCCCATATAGACTCCCTGATCACCCCCCTGTCATTGATCACCCCCCTGTCATTGATCACCCCCCTGTAAGGCTCCATTCAGACGTCCGTATGTGTTTTATGGAACCACGGATCCATGGATCGGATCCGCAAAACACATACGGACGTCTGAATGGAGCCTTACAGGGGGGTGATCAATGACACGGGGGTGATCAGGGAGTCTAATATGGGGTGATCACCCCCCTGTCATTGATCACCCCCCTGTAAGGCTCCATTCAGACGTCCGTATGTGTTTTGCGGATCCGTGGATTTATGGATCCGCGGATCTGCAAAACACATACGGACGTCTGAATGGAGCCTTACAGGGGGGTGATCACCCCATATAGACTCACTGATCACCCCCCTGTCATTGATCACCCCCCTGTAAGGCTCCATGGATCCACGGATGAACGGATCTGCAAAACACATACGGACGTCAGACTGGAGCCTTACAGGAAGGTAATCAATGACAGGGGGGTGATCACCCCATATAGACTCCCTGATCACCCCCCTGTCATTGATCACCCCTCTGTAAGGCTCCATTCAGACGTCCGTATGTGTTTTGCGGATCCGCGGATCCGCAAAACACGGACACCACGGATCTGCAAAACACGGACACCGGCAATGTGCTTTCTGCATTTTGCGGATCCGCACATTGCCAGAACTATATAGAAAATGCCTTTTCTTGTCGGCAATTGCGAACAAGAATAGGACATGTTCTATAGGCTCTACAAAAAACGCAGTGTTCGCCCGATCAGGCCTGATCTTGTGCGCACACTTGCGTTCAGTCCGCCCCACCGCAGTGACAGAATTTTTTTTTTCTGATCACTGCAAAAACACCGTAAAATCGCTGCGGCGCTATAAAAAGATCACTTTTGAGCGACATGGCGAGTTCATAGAAGAAATTTCTTTTTGGCACATTTTTTGGCACAAGTTAGCGGAAATTGTTTTTTTTTGTTGTTTTTTCTTACAAAGTTTCATATTCCACTAACTTGTGACAAAAAATAAAATCTCACATGAACTCACCATACTTCTCATGGAATCCAAATGCGTAAAATTTTTTAGACATTTATATTCCAGACTTCTTCTCACTAGAGTTGAGCGAACACCTGGATGTTCGGGTTCGAGAAGTTCGGCCGAACATCCCGGAAATGTTCGGGTTCGGGATCCGAACCCGATCCGAACTTCGTCCCGAACCCGAACCCCATTGAAGTCAATGGGGACCCGAACTTTTCGGCACTAAAAAGGCTGTAAAACAGCCCAGGAAAGAGCTAGAGGGCTGCAAAAGGCAGCAACATGTAGGTAAATCCCCTGCAAACAAATGTGGATAGGGAAATGAATTAAAATAAAAATTAAATAAATAAAAATTAACCAAAATCAATTGGAGAGAGGTTCCATAGCAGAGAATCTGGCTTCCCGTCACCCACCACTGGAACAGTCCATTCTCAGATATTTAGGCCCCGGCACCCAGGCAGAGGAGAGAGGTCCCGTAACAGAGAATCTGTCTTCATGTCAGCAGAGAATTAGTCTGCATGTCATAGCAGAGAATGAGGCTTCACGTCAGCCACCACTGCAACAGTCCATTGGCATATATTTAGGCCCAGCACCCAGGCAGAGGAGGGAGGTCCCGTAACAGAGAATCTGTCTTCATGTCAGCAGAGAATTAGTCTGCATGTCATAGCAGAGAATGAGGCTTCACGTCAGCCACCACTGCAACAGTCCATTGGCATATATTTAGGCCCAGCACACACACAGGCAGAGGAGAGAGGTCCCGTAACAGAGAATCTGGCTTCATGTCAGCAGAGAATCAGTCTGCATGTCATAGCAGAGAATGAGGCTTCACGTCAGCCACCACTGCAACAGTCCATTGGCATATATTTAGGCCCAGCACACACACAGGCAGAGGAGAGAGGTCCCGTAACAGAGAATCTGGCTTCATGTCAGCAGAGAATCAGTCTGCATGTCATAGCAGAGAATGAGGCTTCACGTCAGCCACCACTGCAACAGTCCATTGGCATATATTTAGGCCCAGCACCCAGGCAGAGGAGGGAGGTCCCGTAACAGAGAATCTGTCTTCATGTCAGCAGAGAATTAGTCTGCATGTCATAGCAGAGAATGAGGCTTCACGTCAGCCACCACTGCAACAGTCCATTGGCATATATTTAGGCCCAGCACCCAGGCAGAGGAGGGAGGTCCCGTAACAGAGAATCTGTCTTCATGTCAGCAGAGAATTAGTCTGCATGTCATAGCAGAGAATGAGGCTTCACGTCAGCCACCACTGGAACAGTCCATTCTCAGATATTTAGGCCCCGGCACCCAGGCAGAGGAGAGAGGTCCCGTAACAGAGAATCTGTCTTCATGTCAGCAGAGAATTAGTCTGCATGTCATAGCAGAGAATGAGGCTTCACGTCAGCCACCACTGCAACAGTCCATTGGCATATATTTAGGCCCAGCACCCAGGCAGAGGAGAGAGGTCCCGTAACAGACAATCTGGCTTCATGTCAGCAGAGAATCAGTCTTCATATCATAGCAGAGAATCAGGCTTCACGTCACCCACCACTGTAAGAGTCAATTTTCATAAATTTAGGCCCAGAACCCAGGCAGAGGAGAAAGGTCCCGTAACAGACAATCTGGCTTCATGTCAGCAGAGAATCAGTCTTCATATCATAGCAGAGAATCAGGCTTCACGTCACCCACCACTGTAAGAGTCAATTTTCATAAATTTAGGCCCAGAACCCAGGCAGAGGAGAAAGGTCCCGTAACAGACAATCTGGCTTCATGTCAGCAGAGAATCAGTCTTCATATCATAGCAGAGAATCAGGCTTCACGTCACCCACCACTGTAAGAGTCAATTTTCATAAATTTAGGCCCAGAACCCAGGCAGAGGAGAAAGGTCCCGTAACAGACAATCTGGCTTCATGTCAGCAGAGAATCAGTCTTCATATCATAGCAGAGAATCAGGCTTCACGTCACCCACCACTGTAAGAGTCAATTTTCATAAATTTAGGCCCAGAACCCAGGCAGAGGAGAAAGGTCCCGTAACAGACAATCTGGCTTCATGTCAGCAGAGAATCAGTCTTCATATCATAGCAGAGAATCAGGCTTCACGTCACCCACCACTGTAAGAGTCAATTTTCATAAATTTAGGCCCAGAACCCAGGCAGAGGAGAAAGGTCCCGTAACAGACAATCTGGCTTCATGTCAGCAGAGAATCAGTCTTCATATCATAGCAGAGAATCAGGCTTCACGTCACCCACCACTGTAAGAGTCAATTTTCATAAATTTAGGCCCAGAACCCAGGTAGAGGAGAAAGGTCCCGTAACAGACAATCTGGCTTCATGACAGCAGAGAATCAGTCTGCATGTCATAGCAGAGAATCAGGCTTCACGTCAGCCACCACTGCAACAGTCCATTGTCATAAATTTAGGCCCAGCACCCAGGCAGAGGAGAGAGGTCCCGTAACAGACAATCTGGCTTCATGTCAGCAGAGAATTAGTCTGCATGTCATAGCAGAGAATCAGGCTTCATGTCAGCCACCACTGCAACAGTCCATTGGCATATATTTAGGCCTAGCACACAGGCAGAGGAGAGGTTCATTCAACTTTGGGTAGCATCGCAATATAATGGTAAAATGAAAATAAAAATAGGATTGAATGAGGAAGTGCCCTGGAGTCCAATAATATATGGTTATGGGGAGGTAGTTAATGTCTAATCTGGACAAGGGACGGACAGGTCCTGTGGGATCCATGCCTGGTTCATTTTTATGAACGTCAGCTTGTCCACATTGGCTGTAGACAGGCGGCTGCGTTTGTCTGTAATGACGCCCCCTGCCGTGCTGAATACACGTTCAGACAAAACGCTGGCTGCCGGGCAGGCCAGCACCTCCAAGGCATAAAAGGCTAGCTCTGGCCACGTGGACAATTTAGAGACCCAGAAGTTGAATGGGGCCGAACCATCAGTCAGTACGTGGAGGGGTGTGCACACGTACTGTTCCACCATGTTAGTAAAATGTTGCCTCCTGCTAACACGTTGCGTATCAGGTGGTGGTGCAGTTAGCTGTGGCGTGTTGACAAAAGTTTTCCACATCTCTGCCATGCTAACCCTGCCCTCAGAGGAGCTGGCCGTGACACAGCTGCCTTGGCGACCTCTTGCTCCTCCTCTGCCTTGGCCTTGGGCTTCCACTTGTTCCCCTGTGACATTTGGGAATGCTCTCAGTAGCGCGTCTACCAACGTGCGCTTGTACTCGCGCATCTTCCTATCACGCTCCAGTGCAGGAAGTAAGGTGGGCACATTGTCTTTGTAGCGTGGATCCAGCAGGGTGGCAACCCAGTAGTCCGCACAGGTTAAAATGTGGGCAACTCTGCTGTCGTTGCGCAGGCACTGCAGCATGTAGTCGCTCATGTGTGCCAGGCTGCCCAGGGGTAAGGACAAGCTGTCCTCTGTGGGAGGCGTATCGTCATCGTCCTGCCTTTCCCCCCAGCCACGCACCAGTGATGGACCCGAGCTGCGTTGGGTGCCACCCCGCTGTGACCATGCTTCATCCTCATCCTCCTCCACCTCCTCCTCATCCTCGTCCTCCTCGTCCTCCAGTAGTGGGCCCTGGCTGGCCACATTTGTACCTGGCCTCTGCTGTTGCAAAAAACCTCCCTCTGAGTCACTTCGAAGAGACTGGCCTGAAAGTGCTAAAAATGACCCCTCTTCCTCATCATCCTCCTCCTCCTCCTCCTGGGCCACCTCCTGTTCCATCATCGCCCTAAGTGTTTTCTCAAGGAGACATAGAAGTGGTATTGTAACGCTGATAACGGTGTCATCGCCACTGGCCATGTTGGTGGAGTACTCGAAACAGCGCAACAGGGCACACAGGTCTCGCATGGAGGCCCAGTCATTGGTGGTGAAGTGGTGCTGTTCTGTAGTGCGACTGACCCGTGCGTGCTGCAGCTGAAACTCCACTATGGCCTGCTGCTGCTCGCACAGTCTGTCCAGCATGTGCAAGGTGGAGTTCCACCTGGTGGGCACGTCGCATATGAGGCGGTGAGCGGGAAGGCCGAAGTTACGCTGTAGCGCAGACAGGCGAGCAGCAGCAGGATGTGAACGCCGGAAGCGCGAACAGACGGCCCGCACTTTATGCAGCAGCTCTGACATGTCGGGGTAGTTGTGAATGAACTTCTGCACCACCAAATTCAGCACATGCGCCAAGCAAGGGATGTGCGTCAAATTGGCTAGTCCCAGAGCTGCAACGAGATTTCGCCCATTATCACACACCACCAGGCCGGGCTTGAGGCTCACCGGCAGCAACCACTCGTCGGTCTGTTGTTCTATACCCCGCCACAACTCCTGTGCGGTGTGGGGCCTGTCCCCCAAACATATGAGTTTCAGAATGGCCTGCTGACGTTTACCCCGGGCTGTGCTGAAGTTGGTGGTGAAGGTGTGTGGCTGACTGGATGAGCAGGTGGAAGAAGAGGAGGAGGAAGCCGAGAAGGAGGAGGTGGCAACAGGAGGCAAAGAATGTTGCCCTGCGATCCTTGGCGGCGGAAGGACGTGCGCCAAACAGCTCTCCGCCTGGGGCCCAGCTGCCACTACATTTACCCAGTGTGCAGTTAGGGAGATATAGCGTCCCTGGCCGTGCTTACTGGTCCACGTATCTGTGGTTAGGTGGACCTTGCTACAGATGGCGTTGCGCAGTGCACACTTGATTTTATCGGATACTTGGTTGTGCAGGGAAGGCACGGCTCTCTTGGAGAAGTAGTGCCGGCTGGGAACAACATACTGTGGGACAGCAAGCGACATGAGCTGTTTGAAGCTGTCTGTGTCCACCAGCCTAAATGACAGCATTTCATAGGCCAGTAGTTTAGAAATGCTGGCATTCAGGGCCAGGGATCGAGGGTGGCTAGGTGGGAATTTACGCTTTCTATCAAATGTTTGTGAGATGGAGAGCTGAACGCTGGCGTGTGACATGGTTGAGACGCTTGGTGACGGAGGTGGTGGTGGTGGTGTTGGTGGTACATCCCCTGTTTGCTGGGCGGCAGGTGCCAACGTTCCTCCAGAGGCGGAGGAAGAGGCCGAGGCGGCAGCAGCAGAATAGGCCGAGGCGGCAGCAGCAGAAGAGGTAGCAGGGGGAGCCTGAGTGACTTCCTTGGTTTTAAGGTGTTTACTCCACTGCAGTTCATGCTTTGCATGCAGGTGCCTGGTCATGCAGGTTGTGCTCAGGTTCAGAACGTTAATGCCTCGCTTCAGGCTCTGATGGCACAGCGTGCAAACCACTCGGGTCTTGTCGTCAGCACATTGTTTGAAGAAGTGCCATGCCAGGGAACTCCTTGAAGCTGCCTTTGGGGTGCTCGGTCCCAGATGGCGGCGGTCAGTAGCAGGCGGAGTCTCTTGGCGGCGGGTGTTCTGCTTTTGCCCACTGCTCCCTCTTTTGCTACGCTGTTGGCTCGGTCTCACCACTGCCTCTTCCTCCGAACTGTGAAAGTCAGTGGCACGACCTTCATTCCATGTGGGGTCTAGGACCTCATCGTCCCCTGCATCGTCTTCCACCCAGTCTTGATCCCTGACCTCCTGTTCAGTCTGCACACTGCAGAAAGACGCAGCAGTTGGCACCTGTGTTTCGTCATCATCAGAGACATGCTGAGGTGGTATTCCCATGTCCTCATCATCAGGAAACATAAGTGGTTGTGCGTCAGTGCATTCTATGTCTTTCACCGCTGGGGAAGGGCTAGGTGGATGCCCTTGGGAAACCCTGCCAGCGGAGTCTTCAAACAGCATAAGAGACTGCTGCATAACTTGAGGCTGAGACAGTTTCCCTGGTATGCATGGGGGTGATGTGACAGACTGATGGGGTTGGTTTTCAGGCGCCATCTGTGCGCTTTCTGCAGAAGACTGGGTGGGAGATAATGTGAACGTGCTGGATCCACTGTCGGCCACCCAATTGACTAATGCCTGTACCTGCTCAGGCCTTACCATCCTTAGAACGGCATTGGGCCCCACCATATATCGCTGTAAATTCTGGCGGCTACTGGGACCTGAGGTAGTTGGTACACTAGGACGTGTGGATGTGGCAGAACGGCCACGTCCTCTCCCAGCACCAGAGGGTCCACTAACACCACCACGACCATGTCCACGTCCGCGTCCCTTACTAGATGTTTTTCTCATTGTTATGGTTCACCACAACAACAAAAATATTATTTGGCCCAATGTATTGTATTCAAATTCAGCGGGATATAAATTTGAGGCCTAGTATTTAGGCGCTGGGTGACCGGTATGGATTTAGTGACAGAATTAGACTTGGAAATGCACAGAAGCGTGTGTGTGAAGTTATTCTGAATGACCCTATGTGCACCTTCAATATTATATACCCTTTTAGGGATAGATTTCAAATAGCTCTGATATAGCAGAAACCACTAAATTATGAAATTGCTAAATTGGGAATTGTACTTCAACCCAGAACAAAAAATGTGCTTTGACGGACACTAAATATCTTGCCCAGCAACAACAGTACACCGGTGGGTAACGAGAGATTTAGAGGGATTTAAATTTGAGGCCTAGTATTTAGGCGCTGGGTCACCGGTATGGATTTAGTGACAGAATTAGACTTGGAAATGCACAGAAGCGTGTGTGTGAAGTTATTCTGAATGACCCTATGTGCACCTTCAATATTATATACCCTTTTAGGGATAGATTTCAAATAGCTCTGATATAGCAGAAACCACTAAATTATGAAATTGCTAAATTGGGAATTGTACTTCAACCCAGAACAAAAAATGTGCTTTGACGGACACTAAATATCTTGCCCAGCAACAACAGTACACCGGTGGGTAACGAGAGATTTAGAGGGATTTAAATTTGAGGCCTAGTATTTAGGCGCTGGGTCACCGGTATGGATTTAGTGACAGAATTAGACTTGGAAATGCACAGAAGCGTGTGTGTGAAGTTATTCTGAATGACCCTATGTGCACCTTCAATATTATATACCCTTTTAGGGATAGATTTCAAATAGCTCTGATATAGCAGAAACCACTAAATTATGAAATTGCTAAATTGGGAATTGTACTTCAACCCAGAACAAAAAATGTGCTTTGACGGACACTAAATATCTTGCCCAGCAACAACAGTACAGCGGTGGGTAACGAGAGATTTAGAGGGATTTAAATTTGAGGCCTAGTATTTAGGCGCTGGGTCACCGGTATGGATTTAGTGACAGAATTAGACTTGGAAATGCACAGAAGCGTGTGTGTGAAGTTATTCTGAATGACCCTATGTGCACCTTCAATATTATATACCCTTTTAGGGATGGATTTCAAATAGCTCTGATATAGCAGAAACCACTAAATTATGAAATTGCTAAATTGGGAATTGTACTTCAACCCAGAACAAAAAATGTGCTTTGACGGACACTAAATATCTTGCCCAGCAACAACAGTACAGCGGTGGGTAACGAGAGATTTAGAGGGAATTAAATTTGAGGCCTAGTATTTAGGCGCTGGGTCACCGGTATGGATTTAGTGACAGAATTAGACTTGGAAATACACAGTAGCGGGTGTGTGTGAAGTTATTCTGAATGACCCTATGTGCACCTTCAATATTATATACCCTTTTAGGGATAGATTTCAAATAGCTCTGATATAGCAGAAACCACTAAATTATGAAATTGCTAAATTGGGAATTGTACTTCAACCCAGAACAAAAAATGTGCTTTGACGGACACTAAATATCTTGCCCAGCAACAACAGTACAGCGGTGGGTAACGAGAGATTTAGAGGGAATTAAATTTGAGGCCTAGTATTTAGGCGCTGGGTCACCGGTATGGATTTAGTGACAGAATTAGACTTGGAAATGCACAGAAGCGTGTGTGTGAAGTTATTCTGAATGACCCTATGTGCACCTTCAATATTATATACCCTTTTTGGGATAGATTTCAAATAGCTCTGATATAGCAGGAACCACTAAATTATGAAATTGCTAAATTGGGAATTGTACTTCAACCCAGAACAAAAAATGTGCTTTGACGGGCACTAAATAACTTTCCCAGCTACAACAGGACAACGGTAACGAGAGATTTAGAGGGATTTAAATTTGAGGCCTAGTATTTAGGCGCTGGGTGACAGGTATGGGTTTAGTGACAGAATTAGACTTGGAAATACACAGTAGCGGGTGTGTGTGAAGTTATTCTGAATGACCCTATGTGCACCTTCAATATTATATACCCTTTTAGGGATAGATTTCAAATAGCTCTGATATAGCAGAAACCACTAAATTATGAAATTGCTAAATTGGGAATTGTACTTCAACCCAGAACAAAAAATGTGCTTTGACGGACACTAAATATCTTGCCCAGCAACAACAGTACAGTGGTGGGTAACGAGAGATTTAGAGGGATTTAAATTTGAGGCCTAGTATTTAGGCGCTGGGTCACCGGTATGGATTTAGTGACAGAATTAGACTTGGAAATGCACAGAAGCGTGTGTGTGAAGTTATTCTGAATGACCCTATGTGCACCTTCAATATTATATACCCTTTTAGGGATAGATTTCAAATAGCTCTGATATAGCAGAAACCACTAAATTATGAAATTGCTAAATTGGGAATTGTACTTCAACCCAGAACAAAAAATGTGCTTTGACGGACACTAAATATCTTGCCCAGCAACAACAGTACAGCGGTGGGTAACGAGAGATTTAGAGGGAATTAAATTTGAGGCCTAGTATTTAGGCGCTGGGTCACCGGTATGGATTTAGTGACAGAATTAGACTTGGAAATGCACAGAAGCGTGTGTGTGAAGTTATTCTGAATGACCCTATGTGCACCTTCAATATTATATACCCTTTTTGGGATAGATTTCAAATAGCTCTGATATAGCAGGAACCACTAAATTATGAAATTGCTAAATTGGGAATTGTACTTCAACCCAGAACAAAAAATGTGCTTTGACGGGCACTAAATAACTTTCCCAGCTACAACAGGACAACGGTAACGAGAGATTTAGAGGGATTTAAATTTGAGGCCTAGTATTTAGGCGCTGGGTGACAGGTATGGATTTAGTGACAGAATTAGACTTGGAAATACACAGTAGCGGGTGTGTGTGAAGTTATTCTGAATGACCCTATGTGCACCTTCAATATTATATACCCTTTTAGGGATAGATTTCAAATAGCTCTGATATAGCAGAAACCACTAAATTATGAAATTGCTAAATTGGGAATTGTACTTCAACCCAGAACAAAAAATGTGCTTTGACGGACACTAAATATCTTGCCCAGCAACAACAGTACAGCGGTGGGTAACGAGAGATTTAGAGGGAATTAAATTTGAGGCCTAGTATTTAGGCGCTGGGTCACCGGTATGGATTTAGTGACAGAATTAGACTTGGAAATACACAGTAGCGGGTGTGTGTGAAGTTATTCTGAATGACCCTATGTGCACCTTCAATATTATATACCCTTTTTGGGATAGATTTCAAATAGCTCTGATATAGCAGGAACCACTAAATTATGAAATTGCTAAATTGGGAATTGTACTTCAACCCAGAACAAAAAATGTGCTTTGACGGGCACTAAATAACTTTCCCAGCTACAACAGGACAACGGTAACGAGAGATTTAGAGGGATTTAAATTTGAGGCCTAGTATTTAGGCGCTGGGTGACAGGTATGGGTTTAGTGACAGAATTAGACTTGGAAATACACAGTAGCGGGTGTGTGTGAAGTTATTCTGAATGACCCTATGTGCACCTTCAATATTATATACCCTTTTTGGGATAGATTTCAAATAGCTCTGATATAGCAGAAACCACTAAATTATGAAATTGCTAAATTGGGAATTGTACTTCAACCCAGAACAAAAAATGTGCTTTGACGGACACTAAATATCTTGCCCAGCAACAACAGTACAGCGGTGGGTAACGAGAGATTTAGAGGGAATTAAATTTGAGGCCTAGTATTTAGGCGCTGGGTCACCGGTATGGATTTAGTGACAGAATTAGACTTGGAAATACACAGTAGCGGGTGTGTGTGAAGTTACTCTGAATGACCCTATGTGCACCTTCAATATTATATACCCTTTTTGGGATAGATTTCAAAGAGCTCTGATATAGCAGGAACCACTAAATTATGAAATTGCTAAATTGAGAATTGTATTTCAACCCAGAACAAGAAATGTGCTTGAACGGACACTAAATAACTCGCCCAGCTACAGCACTAGGGACAGATTTAGCTGGATATAAATTTGAGGCCTAGTATTTAGGCGCTGGGTGACCGGTATGGATTTAGTGACAGAATTAGACTGGGATATGGCCAAAAAATGAACAGACTATTGCTGGTTAAATGCACTTGGTGTGACAGCTTCACCCTGATGTAGGCTTCAGCCAAAAAACAACCACACCATTGAGGGTTAAATGCACTTGGTGACAGGCGCAGCTTGCCCCTGATTTTGTATATGGCCAAAAAATGAACAGACTATTGCTGGTTAAATGCACTTGGTGTGACAGCTTCACCCTGATGTAGGCTTTAGCCAAAAAACAACCACACCATTGAGGGTTAAATGCACTTGGTGACAGGCGCAGCTTGCCCCTGATTTTGTATATGGCCAAAAAATGAACAGACTATTGCTGGTTAAATGCACTTGGTGTGACAGCTTCACCCTGATGTAGGCTTTAGCCAAAAAACAACCACACCATTGAGGGTTAAATGCACTTGGTCGCAGCTTGTGCTGGCGCACCACAAGACACAAAATGGCCGCCGATCACCCCAGAAAAATGAGACTGACAAACGGTCTGTGCAGCCTAAAAACAGTGAGCAATTGAGGATCAGCAGCTCAATGATCCACAGCTGCAGATCGATCAGTTAATCAAGTCCTTTGGAGGAGTTAATCTGCCTAATCTCGCCCTACTGTCGCAGCCGCAACCTCTCCCTACGCTAATCAGAGCAGAGTGACGGGCGGCGCTATGTGACTCCAGCTTAAATAGAGGCTGGGTCACATGGTGCTCTGGCCAATCACAGCCATGCCAATAGTAGGCATGGCTGTGATGGCCTCTTGGGGCAAGTAGTATGACGCTTGTTGATTGGCTGCTTTGCAGCCTTTCAAAAAGCGCCAAGAAAGCGTCACAAAAGCGCCAAGAAAGCGACGAACACCGAACCCGAACCCGGACTTTTACGAAAATGTCCGGGTTCGGGTCCGTGTCACGGACACCCCAAAATTCGGTACGAACCCGAACTATACAGTTCGAGTTCGCTCATCCCTACTTCTCACGCTTTAGGGCCCCTAAAATGCCAGCGCAGTATAAATACCCCACAAGTGACCCCATTTTGGAAAGAAGACACCCCAAGGTATTCCGTGAGTGGCATGGCGAGTTCCTAGAATATTTTTATTTTTTTGGCACGTTAGGGGAAAATGATTATTCTTTTTTTTTTTTCCTCTTACAAAATTATATTCCGCTAACTTGTGCCAAAAAAAAAATATTCTAGGAACTCACCATGCCCCTCACGGAATACCTTGGGGTGTCTTCTTTCCAAAATTGGGTCACTTGTGGGGTATTTATACTGCCATGGCATTTTAGGGGCCCTAAACCGTGATAAGGAGTCTGGAATCCAAATGCCTAAAAATGCCCTACTAAAAGATACTCATTGGAATTTGGGCCCCTTTGCGCACCTAGGCTGCAAAAAAGTGTCACACATGTGGTATCGCCGTACTCAGGAGAAGTAGGGCAATGTGTTTTGGGGTGTATTGTTACATATACCCAAACTTTGTGTGAGAAATATCTCTGTCAAATGACAACTTTGTATAAAAAAATGGGAAAAGTTGTATTTTAGAGAGATATTTCTCTCACCCAGCATGGGTATATGTAAAAAGACACCCCAAAAAACATTGTCCTACTTCTTCTGAGTATGGCGATACCACATGTATGACACTTTTTTGCAGCCAAGATGCGCAAAGGGGCCCAATTTCCAATGAGTACTTTCAGGATTTCACAGGGCATTTTTACGAATTTGGATTCCAAACTACTTCTCACGCTTTAGGGCCCCTAAAATGCCAGGGCAGTATAAATACCTCACATGTGACCCCATTTTGGAAAGAAGACACCCCAAGGTATTCCGTGAGGGGTATGGTTAGTTCATGTAAAATTTAATTTTTTGTCACAAGTTAGTGGAATATGAGACTTTGTAAAAAAAATAATAAATAATAATCATTTTCCGCTAACTTGTGACAAAAAATAAAAACTTCCATGAACTCACTAAGCCCATCAGCGAATACCTTAGGGTGTCTACTTTCCGAAATGGGGCCATTTGTGGGGTGTTTCTACTGTCTGGGCATTGTAGAACCTCAGGAAACATGACAGGTGCTCAGAAAGTCAGAGCTGCTTCAAAATGCGGAAATTCACATTTTTGCACCATAGTTTGTAAACGCTATAACTTTTACCCAAACCAATAAATATACACTTATTGCATTTTTTTTATCAAAGACATGTAGAACAATAAATTTTGAGAAAAATGTATATAGAAATGTAGTTTTAATTGAAAAATTTTACAACCGAAAGTGAAAAATGATGTTTTTTTGAAAAAATTTCGGTCAATTTCGATAAATATCAAAAAAAGTAAAAATGTCAGCAGCAATGAAATACCACCAAATGAAAGCTCTATTAATGAGAAGAAATGGAGGTAAAATTCATTTGGGTGGTAAGTTGTATGACCGAGCAATAAACCGTGCAGAATTGTAAAAAGTGGTCTGGTCATTAAGGGGGTTTAAGCTAGGGGAGCTGAGGCGGTTAAAGACACCTGTCCACCCCACAGTCAGTCAGACGCCAACTACTACCATGGGCAAGACCAAAGAGCTGTCAAAAGACACCAGAGACAAAATTGTGTTCCTCCACAAGGCTGGAAAGGGCTACGGATTAATTGCCAAGCAGCTTGGGGAAAATAGATCAACTGTTGGGGCAATTGTTATTAAATGAAAGAGGCTAAAGACGACTGTCAGTCTCCCTCGGATTGGGGCTCCATGCAAGATCTCACCAAGTGGGGTATCACTGATGATAAGAAAGGTGAGGAATCAGCCCAGAACTACGAGGGAGGAGCTGGTCAATGACATGAAGAGAGCTGGGACCACAGTTTCAAAGGTCACTGTCGTTAGAATACTACGCCGTCATGGTTTCAAATCATGCATTGCACGGAAGGTTATCCTACTTAAGTCATCACATGTCCAGGTCCGTCTTAAGTTTGCCAATGACCACCTGGATGATCCAGTGGAGGCATGGGAGAAAGTCATGTGGTCAGATGAGACCAAAGTAGAACTTTTTTGTCTAAACTTCACTTGTTGTGTTTGGAGAAAAAAAAAGGATGAGTTGCATCCCAAGAACACCATCCCTACTGTGAAGCATGGGTTGGTAACATCATGCTTTGGGGGTGATTTTCTACGAAAGGGACAGGGCAACTGCACTGTATTAAGGAGAGGATGAATGGGGCCATTTATTGTGAGATTTTGAGCAACAACCTCCTTACCTCAGTCAGAGCATTGAAGATGGGTCGTGGCTGGGTCTTCCAACATGACAACGACCCGAAGCACACAGCCAGGATAACCAAGGAGTGGCTCCGTAAGAAGCATATCAAGTTTCTAGAGTGGCTAGCCAGTATCCAGACCAAAATCCAATAGAACATATTTGGAGGGAGCTGAAACTCTGTGTTGATTAGCGACAGCCCCTAAGCCTGACAGATCTAGAGGAGATCTGTGTGGAGGAGTGGGCCAAAATCCCTGCTGCAGTGTGTGCAAACCTGGTCAAGAACTACAGGAAATGTTTGACCTCTGTAATTACAAACAAAGGCTTCTGTACCAAATACTAACATTGATTTTCTCAGATGTTCAAATACTTATGTTCAGCAGTGCAAGACTAATACAAATTCTTTAAAAATCATACAATGTGATTTCCTGAATTAGTTTTTTAAATTCTGTCTCTCGGAGTGGGAATGCACCTACAATGTGAATTAAAGACCCCTCCATGATTTCTAAGTGGGAGAACTTGCAAAATCGCAGGGTGTTCAAATACTTCTGTTCCTCACTGTATATATTCTGCTTAATTATACTGAAACCCACAAAAAAAGGATTTCTGTGAAAATGGGTAAACAAAAAGAACACAACACACACAATTCTTCTTTGGAATTCTAGTTTTTCCCGTCACTCTCCCTGGCAATATGTTTGATTGATTTCTGATTGTCACTGATTGATTTTTTTACTGTTCTGACTCCCTAAGATGTTTTTTTTCTAGGAGACACTGTAAGATCCAACCACCCTCATTTGCAGCCCAGCACAGAATAAAGTTCTGCTCGGGCACCTTCCTGCCTTCTGTGGCATTGATTGGCTCATCCAGGCTGTCTGTCAGTCTGGGAGCCAATCGGGGCAAGCCCTACCCCTCACTTCCTCTCAGGTCAGGTGTGCACTAAAATGGTGCAGTTTTAGTGGTCTCATCCAAAATTAACCCGAAAAGATTCAGTTCTGTCTGCCGACCGAAAAATATTGTGGTAATGTGTATAAGTATAGTGCTGGAAGGTGTGTATATCCCACTGAGATACCTCAGCTGGGTGATATAACTGAAAACCAGAAAACTGCAGTGGTTTCAGCAAAATGTAGTTTGCTGAGACGGGTTTGTCTACATTCTATTCTGGGCTGGATTTTATTTGGACTAGTGGGTAGGTTTGGTAGAGGGACCTGCCAGTCCACACCCTTCCAGTACAACTATTTCATTTAGCTGAGGAGATCACAGGTGGGGCCAGCTGGGCTGTAATCAATGAGGGATAAGCCAACCCTCAGTGTAGGAGTCTGGGGGAGAGAAAGTGACACTAGAGAGGGGGAAGCCTGTGAGGCTTGGTGTGGTCCCAGACAGGGCTGGGGGGGCCACGAGGCTGTGTGAAGTTGGACCTCTCCCCTTTGTGGGACTTATGCCTGGTGAGCTGACCTGCTGAATGTCGGAACCTGATACCCTGTGTGTGAACTGCGCTCTATAGGTGAGGTAGAGATGACCTATGTATTAAGTAGAGCCCAGATGGGCAGGTGTTTATTTTGGTTGATGTTTATGTTTGTTCTGGTGCTGAAGTGTCAAAATAAAGCACCATTTGAACTTGAACCCCGTTGTCTGAGGAGGAATCTGTCATTGCTGCCCTGCTTGAGAGAGCGATCCCTTACAATATATACTGTATATATATATATATATATAGCAGTGTATATTTTTGTAGTTTTACATTGTCCAACATAAAGGGAATATTGTCGGGCTTACTAACTGTCCAGCTCAACGATTGCCCCAATCACATTTTACAAAATCTTTTTTTCTGTCCATCATAGATATATAATTCCTATAAGATTATATCTCCATAGACTTATTGCGTGTATTAGGCTTTACACAGGGGAGGCTGAGGCAGCCCTTTCCTGAGTCTCCAGATATTGATCATTCTACTTATGAAGGTATAAAATGGACATATTTCAAGGCTTCTTTTGATTATTTGGCTATTCCTTACACTGCACAGGTATGTGTGACTTCTCTTCTTAAAAAGCAGATCCATGATGTCCTGTATTATTATTTTCAGACAATGCTACAGTATATGGACTCCCTACACATCACAGATAAAGCTGCAGTGAGCTTAATGTGTGTGATCACCAGAAGGATGCAATATCTGCCACAAAATAATGTTTTATTCTTTGGAGGACAGGTCTTAGACCCTGGGTGACTGCAGAACGGTGAGACTATACTAGGGGACAGTGGGCCACATTTACTAAGACCTGCTTTTTGCTCTGTTCTTAGTTTCCTTAAGATTTGTCTAAGGTATGACGAGGCGTGCGTCTCATCATAAATTAGGCGCATCTATGGCCTTCCTTGAACCTGGCAAAAAAATGACTCCAGTCCCTGGTTGATGTAATTACTCGCCAACTTTTACTCCTCTTTCCAGGCATAAATGTTAGTAAATTCAAGGCCGTGGTAGCGGAATCCATAACGCGATTCTTCGATAACCTGAACCCGAACTTTAGACGCCGAACTTAAAACACAAGTTCGCTCAACTCTACTCTGGGTGTCTTAGAGAATCCTTGTCTTCACCTTTACTGAGGTATGGTCCACTCTACTTGGATTCTCCCTAGATTGCTTTCCTCAGGACAATCTCTGAACATGGTTTCCATGTTCACTACTTCAGAGGGAACCTCAGCTGCTCATCTGGGTGTAAAGAGCCTGAAGCAGGATGACACACGTAGAAGAATGATCCATCTCTCAGGTCAATCTGCATTTCATCTACATGAGTCCACTATAACAGGCAGCAGACTCTGTATGTTCAGTGTGACTGGATAGGACAAGGACCTTACACTGGAAACATGAGCTGAATTGATGGAGGATAAATACACATTGAGCGGAGCGCCGGGTGATTCAACCAGAATAGGATCCAACAGTCAGAGGCAAGGTTAAGGTATAGTCAGAAGTCAGATGCCAGGTATGGTGGTGTCTGTATGTGGTCAGCACATGAAAAAAATATAAAAATAAAGTAACCTTGCAGATGTAAGCACAAAATATGCAGCAGCACTCTGCAAGCTCCAAGACAAATGCAAAGATTGACTATATGGGGTATTATTAGGGATGAGCGGGAGGTGCCATATTCGATTTCGCGATATTTCGCGAATATTCGAATGAATATTCGTGTTATATTCGTCGAAATCGAATATTCGTAATTTTCCCAATTATCGCGAATAATATGCGATTTAATTATTCGCATATTATGCGATTTTTCTTTTAATAGTATGAGGCAACTGTATTTTACGAAATTTCGTAATATTGCTCTAACTTCGTCTTTTAGAATATTACGAATATTCTAAAAGACGAAGTTAGAGCAATAGTACGAAATTTCGTAAAATACACATATATGGAATATAGCAGTGCTAAGCTGAAATCGCGATGCGATTAATATAACACGAAATAATCGCATTACGATTTCAACTTAGCAGTGCCAACTTAGTTAGCACTGCTATATTCCATGCTCATGGAGCGTCCCCATCACCATGGGAACGTCTCCATATACTAGAATGTACTGTCGGATTTGAGAATTACGTTGAAATCGTAATTCGATTATTTCAAGTTATAATAATCGAATTGCGATTTCAGCTTAGCACTGCTATATTCCATATATGTGTATTTTACGAAATTTCGTAATATTGCTCTAACTTCATCTTTTAGAATATTCGTCATATTCTAAAAGACGAAATTAGAGCAATATTACGAATATTCTAAAAGACGAAGTTAGAGCAATAGTACGAAATTTCGTAAAATACACATATATGGAATATAGCAGTGCTAAGCTGAAATCGCGATGCGATTAATATAACACGAAATAATCGCATTACGATTTCAACTTAGCAGTGCCAACTTAGTTAGCACTGCTATATTCCATGCTCATGGGGACCATCATGGGGACCATCACCATGGGAACGTCTCCATATACTAGAATGTACTGTCGGATTTGAGAATTACGTTGAAATCGCAATTCGATTAATTCTAGTTATAATAATCGAATTGCGATTTCAACTTAGTACTGCTATATTCCATATTCGCCGAATATGGACTATAGCAGTACTAAGTAGAAATCGCGATGCGATTATTTTGTGTTATATTAATCGCATCGCGATTTCAACGTACAGTAATTCTCAAATCCGACAGTACATTCTAGTATATGGAGACGTTCCTATGGTGATGGGGACGCTCCATGAGCACGGCAACGGGCACTGAATGGAGCATTAAAAAAAAAAACGAATATTCGATTTTGCGAATATATAGCACTATATTCTAAATATTCACGAAATCTCGAAATCGCAATATTCGAGAAAAATATTCGCAATTCGAATATTCGCGCTCAACACTAGGTATTATGTCTGCATCACTGCCATATTAAAAGGTTATGGACACCTTCAGAGGCAATTTTTTTATGATTGCATTTTACTCATTTTGGGCAAAAAAATAATTCTTTCAATTAGTCTTGTTAACGTTAACGTTTTGCTGTGTGAATTGTACTTTTTACTTTCTCTAATTTATTAAGGCTGCTTTTACACTTGCGTTGTTAATTCCGCTATGGAGATCCAGCAGGGGATCTCAATACCAGATTTAAACGGATCCGTTTTGATTTTACACATAAGGATGCATCCATTCCGTTAGGATGTGGTTGTGTGAAATGAAAACAGAAAAAACAGATCCGTCACTAAATACAACGAAAGACTCCAAAAAAATGGATCCATCACCATTGACTTACATTGTTTTCAATGCCGGATTCGTTTTTTTCCATTTTTATGACCAGACACAAAACCGCAGCTTGAAGCAGTTTTGTGTTCGGTCACAAAATAGAATGCTGCCGTAACGGAAGACATCCTGATGCATCCTGGAATGGATCTCTTTCCATTCAGAATGCATGTGGACCAAGAGGAAACATATTTTTTTTTTCTGGGAATTGAGATCCTCTGCCGGATCTCAATACCGGAAAACAATAACGCAAGTGTGAAAATAGCATAAGGCTGGTTTCAGACAAGCGAGTGTCACACTACAGACTCATAGCGCAACACCCGTCCTGAACTTCCAGCACTCCCAGGGTCGCATATAATTATATTAATTTAGGATACTATGTAACCTTCACAGTTCTGGAATGTATTGGATAACATTGACAGCATTATATCAGTGTTATTCAGTACATTCCAGACCTCTAAGGGTTACATAGCATCATAAATCAATATAATGCTATGCAACCTCGGCAGTGCTGGAAGTTCAGGACGGGTGCTGCGCTACGAGTCCGGAGCGTGACACTCACTCATCTGAAAGGGGCCTAAGAGGTCATAAACACTTATTTAAGCCACATTCTTATCAGTAAGATAAAAATTTAGCTTTAATGAGTGTTTATAATGTCAGAGAGCAGAAAGGATCCATCAAGTGAGCTGGCTGATGGGGCAGAGAGAAAATTCAGATCCTGCTAGTAGAGCATCTCAGCCCTGTACAGAGAAAAGTGCTCCATACTTTTAATAAATACCAATTTAAAAAAAATTGTTTTAGCTCAAAATGAGTACAATGCAATACTTAAAAACTGCTTTTAATAGCCTTTAATATATATATATATATATATATATATATATATATATACAGTACAGACCAAAAGTTTGGACACACCTTCTCATTCAAAGAGTTTTCTTTGATTTCATGACTATGAAAATTGTAGATTCACACTGAAGGCATCAAAACTATCAATTAACACATGTGGAATTATATACATAACAAAAAAGTGTGAAACAACTGAAAATATGTCATATTCTAGGTTCTTCAAAGTAGCCACCTTTTGCTTTGATTACTGCTTTGCACACTCTTGGCATTCTCTTGATGAGCTTCAAGTGGTAGTCACCTGAAATGGTCTTCCAACAGTCTTGAAGGAGTTCCCAGAGATGCTTAGCACTTGTTGGCCCTTTTGCCTTCACTCTGCGGTCCAGCTCACCCCAAACCATCTCGATTGGGTTCAGGTCCGGTGACTGTGGAGGCCAGGTCATCTGGCGCAGCACCCCATCACTCTCCTTCATGGTCAAATAGCCCTTACACAGCCTGGAGGTGTGTTTGGGGTCATTGTCCTGTTGAAAAATAAATGATGGTCCAACTAAACGCAAACCAGATGGAATAGCATGCCGCTGCAAGATGCTGTGGTAGCCATGCTGGTTCAGTATGCCTTCAATTTTGAATAAATCCCCAACAGTGTCACCAGCAAAGCACCCCCACACCACCACACCTCCTCCTCCATGCTTCACGGTGGGAACCAGGCATGTAGAGTCCATCCGTTCACCTTTTCTGCGTCGCTCAAAGACACGATGGTTGGAACCAAAGATCTCAAATTTGGACTCATCAGACCAAAGCTCAGATTTCCACTGGTCTAATGTCCATTCCTTGTGTTCTTTAGCCCAAACAAGTCTCTTCTGCTTTTTGCCTGTCCTTAGCAGTGGTTTCATAGCAGATATTCTACCATGAAGGCCTGATTCACACAGTCTCCTCTTAACAGTTGTTCTAGAGATGTGTCTGCTGCTAGAACTCTGTGTGGCATTGACCTGGTCTCTAATGTGAGCTGCTGTTAACCTGCGATTTCTGAGGCTGGTGACTCGGAGGAACTTATCCTCCGCAGCAGAGGTGACTCTTGGTCTTCCTTTCCTGGGGCGGTCCGCATGTGAGCCAGTTTCTTTGTAGCGCTTGATGGTTTTTGTGACTGCACTTGGGGACACTTTCAAAGTTTTCCCAATTTTTCGGACTGACTGACCTTCATTTCTTAAAGTAATGATGGCCACTCGTTTTTCTTTACTTAGCTGCTTTTTTCTTGCCATAATACAAATTCTAACAGTCTATTCAGTAGGACTATCAGCTGTGTATCCACCTGACTTCTCCACAACGCAACTGATGGTGCCAACAACCCTATTTATAAGGCAAGAAATCCCACTTATTAAACCTGACAGGGCACACCTGTGAAGTGAAAACCATTTCAGGTGACTACCTCTTGAAGCTCATCAAGAGAATGCCAAGAGTGTGCAAAGCAGTAATCAAAGCAAAGGGTGGCTACTTTGAAGAACCTAGAATATGACATATTTTCAGTTGTTTCACACTTTTTTGTTATGTATATAATTCCACATGTGTTAATTCATAGTTTTGATGCCTTCAGTGTGAATCTACAATTTTCATAGTCAAGAAAATAAAGAAAACTCTTTGAATGAGAAGGTGTGTCCAAACTTTTGGTCTGTACTGTATATACACTACGTGCAGAATTATTAGGCAAATGAGTATTTTGTCCACATCATCCTCTTTATGCATGTTGTCTTACTCCAAGCTGTATAGGCTTGAAAGCCTACTACCAATTAAGCATATTAGGTGATGTGCATCTCTGTAATGAGAAGGGGTGTGGTCTAATGACATCAACACCCTATATCAGGTGTGCATAATTATTAGGCAACTTCCTTTCCTTTGGCAAAATGGGTCAAAAGAAGGACTTGACAGGCTCAGAAAAGTCAAAAATAGTGAGATATCTTGCAGAGGGATGCAGCACTCTTAAAATTGCAAAGCTTCTGAAGCGTGATCATCGAACAATCAAGCGTTTCATTCAAAATAGTCAACAGGGTCGCAAGAAGCGTGTGGAAAAACCAAGGCGCAAAATAACTGCCCATGAACTGAGAAAAGTCAAGCGTGCAGCTGCCAAGATGCCACTTGCCACCAGTTTGGCCATATTTCAGAGCTGCAACATCACTGGAGTGCCCAAAAGCACAAGGTGTGCAATACTCAGAGACATGGCCAAGGTAAGAAAGGCTGAAAGACGACCACCACTGAACAAGACACACAAGCTGAAACGTCAAGACTGGGCCAAGAAATATCTCAAGACTGATTTTTCTAAGGTTTTATGGACTGATGAAATGAGAGTGAGTCTTGATGGGCCAGATGGCTGGATTGGTAAAGGGCAGAGAGCTCCAGTCCGACTCAGACACCAGCAAGGTGGAGGTGGAGTACTGGTTTGGGCTGGTATCATCAAAGATGAGCTTGTGGGGCCTTTTTGGGTTGAGGATGGAGTCAAGCTCAACTCCCAGTCCTACTGCCAGTTTCTGGAAGACACCTTCTTCAAGCAGTGGTACAGGAAGAAGTCTGCAAGGTAAGAAAAACATGATTTTCATGCAGGACAATGCTCCATCACACGCGTCCAAGTACTCCACAACGTGGCTGGCAAGAAAGGGTATAAAAGAAGAAAATCTAATGACATGGCCTCCTTGTTCACCTGATCTGAACCCCATTGAGAACCTGTGGTCCATCATCAAATGTGAGATTTACAAGGAGGGAAAACAGTACACCTCTCTGAACAGTGTCTGGGAGGCTGTGGTTGCTGCTGCACGCAATGTTGATGGTGAACAGATCAAAACACTGACAGAATCCATGGATGGCAGGCTTTTGAGTGTCCTTGCAAAGAAAGGTGGCTATATTGGTCACTGATTTGTTTTTGTTTTGTTTTTGAATGTCAGAAATGTATATTTGTGAATGTTGAGATGTTATATTAGTTTCACTGGTAAAAATAAATAATTGAAATGGGTATATATTTGTTTTTTTGTTAAGTTGCCTAATAATTATGTACAGTAATAGTCACCTGCACACACAGATATCCCCCTAAAATAGCTAAAACTAAAAACAAACTAAAAACTACTTCCAAAAATATTCAGCTTTGATATTAATGAGTTTTTTTGGTTCATTGAGAACATGGTTGTTGTTCAATAATAAAATTAATCCTCAAAAATACAACTTGCCTAATAATTCTGCACTCCCTGTAGTTCATAGCACACATTGTGATCAAATTGTGTGAACCCATCTGTATGAGGTGATCTCCTGCATATAAGACCCTATACTTAGGGTACGGCCACATGATCAGGTTTCCTGATGCAGTTTTGGAAGCCAAATTCAGGAATGGATCATAAAAGGAGAGAAAGTATTAAGGACAGATGTGACTTTTCTTTTTGGAATTCACTACTAACTGTGCAGCCAGACCTTAAACAGACTCACCTCTGCTGGGTCCACTAGAAATGACCTCAGGGCAGATAGGATACAGAGATATTCTGCTGTAAGTAAGGCCTCATGCACACAACCGTTTTTTTTTACGGTCCGCAAAAACGGGGTCCGTAGGTCCGTGATCCGTGACCGTTTTTTTGTCCGTGGGTCTTCCTTGATTTTTGGAGGATCCACGTCAGGCCGTGCGGAGCCAAACGGATCCGTCCTGAATTACAATGCAAGTCAATGGGGACGGATCCGTTTGACGTTGACACAATATGGTGCAATTGCAAACGGATCCGTCCCCCATTGACTTTCAATGTAAAGTCAGGAGTCCCTTTTATACCATCGGATCGGAGTTTTCTCCAATCCGATGGTATATTTTAACTTGAAGCGTCCCCATCACCATGGGAACGCCTCTAAGTTAGAATATACTGTCGGATATGAGGTAGATCGTGAAACTCAGATCCGACAGTATATTCTAACACAGAGGCGTTCCCATGGTGATGGGGACGCTTCAGGTTAGAATATACAAAAAAAACTGTGTACATGACTGCCCCCTGCTGCCTGGGCAGACCCCCCCCCCCTGTTTTTAACTCATTGGTGGCCAGTGCGGCCGGCCCCCCCTCCCTCCCCTGTAGTTAACTCGTTGGTAGCCAGTGGGCCCCCCCTCCCTCCCCTGTAGTTAACTCATTGGTAGTAGCCCCCCCCTCCCTCCCCTGTAGTTAACTCGTTGGTAGCCAGTGGGCCCCCCCTCCCTCCCCTGTAGTTAACTCGTTGGTGGCCAAACCCCCCCTCCCCTGTAGTTAACTCGTTGGTAGCCAGTGGGCCCCCCTCCCTCCCCTGTAGTTAACTCGTTGGTGGCCAGTGGGCCCTCTCCCCTCCCTCCCCCTCCTAATTAAAATCTCCCCCCTATCATTGGTGGCAGTGGAGAGTACCGATCGGAGTCCCAGTTTAATCGCTGGGGCTCCGATCGGTAACCATGGCAACCGGGACGCTACTGCAGTCCCGGTTGCCATGGTTACTTAGCAATTTGTAGAAGCGGCATACTTACCTGCGAGCTGCGATGTCTGTGTCCGGCCGGGAGCTCCTCCTACTGGTAAGTGACAGGTCATTAGGCAATGCGCCGCACAGATCTGTCACTTACCAGTAGGAGGAGCTCCCGGCCGGTCACAGACATCGCAGCAGCCAGCAGGTAAGTATGCTGCTTCTACAAATTGCTAAGTAACCATGGCAACCGGGACAGCAGTTGCCATGGTTACCGATCTGAGCCCCAGCGATTTAACTGGGACTCCGATCGGTACTCTCCACTGCCACCAATGATAGGGGGGAGATTTTAATTAGGAGGGGGAGGGAGGGGAGAGGGCCCACTGGCCACCAACGAGTTAACTACAGGGGAGGGAGGGGAGAGGGCCCACTGGCCACCAACGAGTTAACTACACGGGAGGGGGGGCTGGCTACCAACGAGTTAACTACAGGGGAGGGAGGGGGGGCCACTGGCTACCAATGTGTTAACTACAGGGGGGGAGGGGGGCCTACTACCAACGAGTTAACTACAGGGGAGGGAGGGGGGGCCACTGGCTACCAATGTGTTAACTACAGGGGGGGAGGGGGGCCTACTACCAACGAGTTAACTACAGGGGAGGGAAGGGGGGCCACTGGCTACCAATGTGTTAACTACAGGGGGGGATGGGGGGCCTACTACCAACGAGTTAACTACAGGGGAGGGAGGGGGGCCACTGGCTACCAATGTGTTAACTACAGGGGGGGAGGGGGGCCTACTACCAACGAGTTAACTACAGGGGAGGGAGGGGGGGCCACTGGCTACCAATGTGTTAACTACAGGGGGGGAGGGGGGCCTACTACCAACGAGTTAACTACAGGGGAGGGAAGGGGGGCCACTGGCTACCAATGTGTTAACTACTGGTGGGGAGGGGGGCCTACTACCAACGAGTTAACTACAGGGGAGGGAGGGGGGACCACTGGCTACCAATGTGTTAACTACAGGGGGGGAGGGGGGCCTACTACCAACGAGTTAACTACAGGGGAGGGAAGGGGGGCCACTGGCTACCAATGTGTTAACTACAGGGGGGGATGGGGGGCCTACTACCAACGAGTTAACTACAGGGGAGGGAGGGGGGGCCTGCCCCCTGCTGCCTGGCAGCACCTGCCAGGCAGCAGGGGGCAGTCATGTACATAGTTTTTTTTTTTATATATTCTAACCTGAAGCGTCCCCATCACTATGGGAACGCCTCTGTGTTAGAATATACTGTCGGATCTGAGCTTTCACGAAGTGAAAACTCAGCTCTGAAAAAGCTTTTATGCAGACGGATCTTCGGATCTGTCTGTATAAAATTAACCTACGGCCACGGATCACGGACACGGATGCCAATCTTGTGTGCATCAGTGTTCTTTCACGGACCCATTGACTTGAATGGGTCCGTGAACCGTTGTCCGTCAAAAAAATAGGACAGGTCTTATTTTTTGGATGGACAGGATACACGGATCACGGTCTCGGCTGCAAAACGATGCATTTTCCGTTTTTTTCACGGACCCATTGAAAGTCAATGGGTCCGCGAAAAAAAACGGAAAACGGCACAACGGCCACGGATGCACACAACGGTCGTGTGCATGAGGCCTAACAGCCTTGTACAGATTGGAGGAGAGCACAACCAAGACTAAGACAAAATGTGCTATGAACCTTCTATTTGTATGTACATTCAATATAGCAGTAATGCTGCACACAATAGTCCATCATTTCAGTGTCTGTGTGGGTCTTAGCACCTGCAGAACGCTGCTGCATCTTTTCAGCTTGTTTGCTTCTTGTATCGCATGGACCTGCATATTTATCTCACATTGTTTGGAGGGGCTAGTGTATGCATTGAACTGTATGTGTATGGTGGGTCATTGCCTCCATCTTAGTCATGCACTCCTCCTTTGTCTGAAGCAGAGATAAGTAACTTGATTCTACCGAATTAGAATTAGTCCCACATTTTCCAAAAAGTTTGGATTCTGATGAGCTAAGAGAGTTTCACATCTGCAAATGTCTCTTCCAGGACAAAAGCTCTTTATCCCAGAGGAATATAGACTGGCTAATGATACTCCTCATGTATACTCAGTGCCCCCAATGAGAAGAAATAGTACCTCAATAAAGCAAGCAGCCAAGCAATTTTTCTTTGCTCAGCTCTGTTAAAGGGTGGTTACCCAGAAAGAGCTGGCTTCCTGGGAAGGAGACCAGCTTGCACGTCTCTTTTCCTCTCTCTTTCTCTCTCTCTCTCTCTCTCTCTCTCTCAATCTTGCCCAGAGTCTTTCGAGAAAAAAAAAATATCAGTCTTAGGAGACCAGAGAGTGTTACATACCAACTTTCAGGGCAACTGGTACTGTACATACTTGATTAGAGTAGAATCGATTTGTAACCGAATTAAACTTAAAAAAAAAAACAGGGAAACTGACCCAAAACACATTTTAAGAAATTTGCTCATCTCAACTCTGAGGCTGTTTTTACTTTGGACAGAATATAGTTGGATCTCACCTGCCATGAGATCATTTTGAAGACCTACAACCAGGAGAGGTGAGTAGTGATGGACAAACATCGGCCGGGACAATCAAATATTCGCGAACCGCGCGTTCGCGGCGGACCCCATTGACTTTAATGGCAGGCGAACCTGAAAAACCTTCAGGTCGTATTTGCAGCCACCAAATACTTACTAGAAGTGCACAAATAGTCCCACAACATGGACAGTGACATACCAGAGGAGGAACAATGGCAAAAATTTCCACAAAATATATGTATTTTAATCAGGGGTCGTTTTTATGTGTCTTGAAGGGAAACTCTCATAATGTGCCCTGCAGGAGCATAGAAATTTTTTATTTTAGGCCACGGGAGTACAGGCCCCAAAAATTAGGCATTCACCAGACATCAAGTGATTATGTGGCTGCAGGTACATTAGGCAGTCACTGGATAACAATTTTACTCTAGGACAGTGGAGTACAGGCCCCAAAAAATAGGCATTTATCTGACAGAAAAGAACATGTGATTATGTGGCTGGAGGTATATTAGACAGTCACTGGATAACTATTTTGCTGTAGGCCAGTACAGGCCCCCAAAAGTAGGCATTAACCGGACAGAAAATGCCTTTTATGCCGCTGTGTATACATAAGACAAGGACCATACTTTGTTCTGGGTGGTGGCGGATATGTGTGGGCTGGCATGAGGAAATTTAATTACACGTGGTCGTCACAGGTGTTGAATTCCTCCGAGATCCATGCCTCATTCATTTTAAAAAAAGCGTGTCGTGAGCTAGGCGAGTGTGCTTATCGGTCACGATCCCCCCTGCACACCCAGTAGTCAAGGGGTTCCTCGCTTCTCAGAGCGTCCACATCGGCCATTAACCCGATGTTCATCTCCCAGGAGAATGTCGTCCTCTGTCTCCTCCCCTCAGCCAACACCAGGGATCCTTGAAAAGTTTAAAGTCCCCCTCAAAGCCTGCTCTTCTTGCTCCTCCTCTTCCAACCAGCCACCATCCTCCTTTGACTCCTCTTCAAACTCCTGCTGACTTGTCTCAGATGGAGTAGCCCCCCCTGGGAATTCATTCAGCATTGCGACTTCCTCATCTTCCAGCTTCTGCTCCTCGAAGGCTTAATCAATGACACGATGCAATGCACGCGCCAGAAAGAAGTTGTAAAGTAAGATGTCACTGATGGTGCCTTGGCTGCGACTGACCAGTTTGGTGCTCTCATGCGTCGCACATGAGCAGCGACTGGCGCGGTGAAAAGAAACCAAGCTCCACAGAACCTGTCCTGTTGCAGAGTTCATACAGGTAGTAATTAACGGCACCTTGCTGCTGGAGCAGCCTATCAAGCATATACAAGCTGGAGTTCCATTGCGTCGGACTGTCACAAATCAGACATCTGACGGGCAGGTGTCGCCACTGAACGTCAGCAAGGCCAGCTATGGGCGTGTAAGATCCGCTAAAATGGCCCGAGATTTTTGTGGCCTGCCGCAAGATGTCATGGACCCCGGGGTATTTGGCATCGAATCGCTGCACGACTAAGTTCAGGACGTGTGCCATGCACGGCACATGTTTGATTTTGCCCTGTTTCAGCGCGCTCAGCAGATTGGCACCATTGTCGCACACCACTTTACCAACTGTCAAATTAAGTGGGTTTAGCCACTGATCGGCCTATGACCTCAGAGCTGAAAAGGAGTGCAGGACCGGTGTGGCTCTTGGCTTCCAGGCACAACAGCCATAGCACAGCATGGCAACGTCTCACCTGGCACGGCGAATAGGTTCTGGGGAGCTTGGGGGGGGGGCGCAGCAGAAGAGGCAGTAGCAGTGGAAATATAGGAGTCAGCCGAGGAGGAGACGGAGGATGGAGTAGGAGGAGGAGAAGAAGTGGCAGGCCTGCATACAATCCATGGAGGTAACACCAAATCCACACGGGTGCCACGGGTTACATGCTTGATGGCCGTCAGAAGGTTCACCCAGTGAGCAGTAAAAGTTATGTAACTTCCCTGCCCGTGTTTGCTAGACCACTTGTCTGTGGTCAGATGTATCTTGGCACCGACACTGTGTGCGAGAGATACATTCACTTGCCACTGAACGTGGCCATATAACTCTGGGATACCCTTCTGGGAGAAATATTTCCTTCCGGGGACTTTCCATTGTGGTGTGGCCACAATTTTTTCTAAAGGCCTCTGACTCCACCAGTTTATATTGCAGTAGTTGGCAGGCTAACAGTTCAGACAAGTCAGCGGTCAGCCATTGGGCAAGAGGGTTATCCGGCGTCAACAACTTTTTACGCTCGAACATTTGGACCACAGAAGCCTGCCTTCTGCCAGATCAACGCGACGACAGCACGATGAAAGGTGGAGTGGAGGACAAATGGGAGGAGAGAGGAGAAGGAGAAGAGGCAGGACGTGGAGCGCAGGGAGTATGGCTTTGTGTGTTCTGACGGCGTTGCTCCCACTGGGCTCGGTGATGCGAGGCCAGTTGCTTTCTTATGGCGGTCGTCCCTAGGTGAGTGTTGGGCTTACCGCGACTTATGCGTTGACAGCACAGGCTGCAGATGGCAACATTATTGTCAGCAGCTGACACGTTAAAAAAAGTCCACACTGCAGAGTCATGTGCAGGCATCCTGGGAGCGGAAGATGCATGGTGGATGGCTCGCTCCAGATTCATTTGCAGTCTGCTTTTTGCCTCCTGTGCACTGCAAGTTCTGCCTGCTTCTCTTCCTTCTCCTCCCTATATGCTGCTCCGTCTCTTCCTCTGAACTCCTGTCACGGCTGAGGATGGGGAAAATCCTCAGCCGTGCGATGCCAGATGATGTTAACCCCTGCTCGGCCAGGACGACAGAATTAGGGAGCAGGTCACCTCCTAATGGCATCCCTAATCTGACCCTAACTCCTAGCTGCATGGGCCGACCTTTAAGGTAGGAGGACCCATACTCAGGAACCTCGGATCCCTAACTCACTAGGAGTCCGGGTAAGACGGCCTGTTCCTTCCGGACACGGAGGAACAGGGGCCCCACCGGCCAAGCCGCAGGGAAAAGGGGAAACACAAACAGATCTATGGACATGGCAGGTGAACTGAACCAGTTCCACCTACCTGCCACAGCCTTGCTGACTGGATCCCTGTGCTGGCAAGCTGAAGATCACAACGCATCCACACACAGTGACCCAGATCCATAGCTGCACAGAAAAACAAGGAAAACATCAAATAGACATCACACATAAACTTGACATAAACTTATGACCACAAGGGAGGCCCCCACTGACAGGTGAAATAACAAGAGGCTGCTCCAGCTAAGCATGGCTGAAGTAACCCACAGACTGGAGCTAACAGTGAGGCTTTATAGGCCCAAGTAGCCACACCCAACAAACACACCCAGTGTTCACAGACACAGAAGGGAATTAACCCTTCAAACACAAGGTAAGGGAAGACGGCCACTTAAAGGGGAATACACACATGAAACACACACTACACCTGTTGCCGCGGGCAACGGCATGTGTGACAATCATGTCCTGGGGATCAGCCATAGGGCTGGGACACTGCCACCACACGCACTAAAGACCACGCGTTGCCACGGACAACCAAATGCAGGAAAGTGTCACACAACAAACCATAGGCCGTGACAACTCCCCTACTCTTCCTCTCTTGTGGGCACCCACGTGACGTCCATCGACACGTCATCATCGTCACTTTCAACACCACTGACATTAGAGATCTCGGAGTAGGCAGCCACCGCTTGGTGGCGGCCGTTGCTACCTCTTCTTCCTCATCCGATGCCAAAAATGGCTGCGCATCGGTGAGGTCTGAGAATGAATGGGAAAATAATTCCTCTAAGTGGAGTGGAATGGCTATGGTGGTGGTGGTGTCTTTGGGGGTGCACACAGCAGAGAGTCAAGAGGGTGTAGATACAGAGGATGAGGTGGGTGCAGACGCGGAAGGCTGAGTGAGCCACTCAACCAATTCTGGTGCGTCCTTTGACGTAATTGAACGTGCCTTCTCCAACTTCACACTTAGGCTCCGGCCTGATGCACCTGCCCGACCCCTACCACCCCTGCGGAATAGTCTTCCTCTTCCTCTGGCTGTCATTTTCAAAATGACACTATGCCAAAGTAGAAGAGCAGTATTTGTGGAAGCAGGTATATCGAAGGCCTCAATCAGTATTTGGTGGAAGCTGGTAAATCAAACCCCTTAATCAGTATTTTGTGGAAGCAGGTGTATTAAAGGCCTCAATCATTATTTGGTGGAAGCAGGTATATCAATCCCTTTAATCAGTATTTTGTAGAAGCAGGTGTATCGCAGGCATCAATCAATATTTGGTAAAAGCAGGTGTATTGCACCCCTCAATCAGTATTTTGTGGAAGCAGGTGTATCGCAGGCCTCAATCAGTATTTGGTGGAAGCAGGTATATCAAACCCCTTAATCAGTATTTTGAGGAAGCAGGTATATTGTATGTCTCAATTAATATTTGGTGGAAGCAGGTATATCAACCCCCTTAATCAGTATTTTGTGGAAGCAGGTGTATCGTAGGCCTAAATGAATATTTGGTGTTAGCAGGTATATCAATCCCCTTAATCAGCATTTTGTGGAAGCAGGTATATAGAGACGATTAATCAATATTTGGTGGAAGCAGGTTTATCACAACCCTCAATCAGTATTTGGTGGAAGCAGGTATATCGCACTTCTCAAACAGTATTTTGAGGAGGCAGGTATATTGCACCCCTCAAACATTATTTTGTGGAAGCAGGTATATAGAACCCCATATCAATATTTGGTGGAAGCAGGAATATCGCAACTCGAAATCTGTATTTTGTGGAAGCAGGTATATCAAACCCCTTAATCCGTATTTTATGGAAGCAGGTATATAGAACCCCTTAATCAATATTTGGTGGAAGCAGGTATATCGCACTCCTCAATCAGTATTTTGTGGAAGCAGGTATATCAAACCCCTTAATCAGTATTTTGTGGAAGCAGGTGTATCGCAGGGCTGCAACCAATATTTGATGGAAGCAGGTATATCAATCCCCTTAATCAATATTTTGTGAAAGCAGGTATATCGCAACCCTCAATCTGTATTTTGTGAAAGCAGATATATCAAACTCTTTAATCAGTATTTGGTTGGAAGCAGGTATATCACACCACTCAATCAGTATTTTGTATAAGCAGGTATATCAAACCCCTTACTCAGTATTTTGTGGAAGCAGGTATATCGCAGGCCGCAACCAATATTTGATGGAAGCAGGTATATCAAATCCCTTAATCATTATTTTGTTGAAGCAGGTGTATCGCAGGCCTCAATCAATATTTGGTTGAAGCAGGTATATCAATCCCCTTAATCAGTATTTTGTTTGAAGCAGGTATCTCGCAGGCCTCAGTTAGTATTTGGTGGAAGCAGGTATATCAAACCCCCTTAATCAGTATTTTGTAAAAGCAGGTGTATTGCAGGCCTCAATAAATATTTGGTGGAAGCAGGTATATCAAACCCCTTAATCAGTATTTTTTGGAAGCAGGTGTATCGCAAGCCTCAATCAATATTTGGTGGAAGCAGGTATATCAATCCCCTTAATGAGAATTTTGTGGAAGCAGGCATATCAATCCCCTTAATCAGTATTTTGTGGAAGCAGGTGTATCACAGGACTCAATCAATATTTGGAGGAAGCAGGTATATCAAACCCCTTAATCAATATTTTGTGGAAGCAGGTATATAGAACCCGTTAATCAATATGTGGTGGAAGCAGGTATATCGCACCCCTCAATCAGTATTTTGTAGAGGTAGGTATATCAAATGCCTTAATCAATATTTTGTGGATGCAAATATATCGCACCGCTCAATCAGTATTTTGTGGAAGCAGGTATAACAAACCCCTTAATCAATATTTTGCGGAAGTAGGTATATAGCAGGTCTTAATCAATATTTGGTGGAAGCAGGTATATCAATCCCATTAATCAGAATTTTGTGGATACAGTTGTATCGTAGGCCTCAATCAATATTTGGTGGAAGCAGTTATATCAATATCCTTAATCAGTATTTTGTGGAAGTAGGTAGATCGCAACCCTCAATCTGTATTTTGTGAAAGCAGATATATCAAACTCTTTCATCAGTATTTGGTTGGAAACAGGTAAATCACACCACTCAATCAGTATTTTGTATAAGCAGGTATATCAAACCCCTTAAACAGTATTTTGTGGAAGCAGGTATATAGAACCCCTTAATAAATATTTGGTATAAGCAGGTATATTGCACCCCTCAATCAGTATTTTGTAGAAGCAGGTATATAGAACCCGTTCATTAATATTTGGTGGAAGCAGGTATATCGCACCCCTCAATCAGTATTTTGTGGAACCAGGTATATCAAACCCCTTAATCAGTATTTTGTGGAAGCAGGTATATCGCAGGCCGCAACCAAAATTTGATGGAAGCATCTATATCAATCCCTTTAATCAGTATTTTGTGAAAGCAGGTGTATTGCAGGCCTCAATTAATATTTGATAAAAGCAGGTATATCAATCAACCTTAATCATTATTTTGTGGAAGCAGGTATCTCAAACTCCTTATTCAGTATTTGGTGAAAGCAGAAATATCAAACCCCTTAATCAGTATTTTTTGGAAGCAGGTGTATCGCAGGCCTCAATCAATATCATTACTTTGTGGAAGCAGGTATCTCAAACTCCTTATTCAGGATTTGGTGGAATCAGGCATATCAATCCCCTTAATCAGTATTTTGTGGTAGCAGGTGTATCGCAGGCCTCAATCAGTATTTGGTCGAAGTAGGTATATCAAACCCCTTAATTAGTATTTTGTGGAAGCAGGTATATAGAACCCCTTAATCAATATTTGATGGAAGCAGGAATATCACAACTCTCAATCAGTATTTTGTGGATGCAGGTATATCAAATCCCTTAATCAATATTTTGTGGAAGCAGGTATATCAATCCCCTTAATCTGTATTTTGTGGATGCAGTTGTATCGTAGGCCTCAATTAAAATTTGGTAAAAGCTGTTATATCAATCTCCTTAATCAGTATTTTGTGGTACCAGATATATAGAATCCCTTAATCAATATTGTGTGGAAGCAGTTATTTCGCAGCCCTTAGGCTGTATCTTGTGGAAACAGGTATATCAAACCCCCTAATCAGTATTTGGTGGAAGCAGGTATAATGCAGGCCTCAATCAGTATTTTGTGGAAGCAGGTATATCAAACCCCTTAATCAATATTTGGTGGAAGCAGGTATATCGCACCCCTCAATCTGTATTTTGTGGAAACAGGTATATCAAACCCCTTAATCAGTATTTTGTGGAAGCAGGTGTATCGCAGGCCGCAATTAATATTTGATGAAAGCAGGTATATCAATCCCCTTAATCAGTATTTTGTGGAATGATCTGTATCGCAAGCCTCAGATAATATTTGGTAGAAGCAGGTATTTCAATCCCCTTAATCTGTATTTTGTGAAAGCAGGTATCTCGCAGGCCTCAATCAATATTTAGTGGAAGCAGGTTTATCAAACCCCCTAATCAGTATTTTGTGGAAGCATGTGTATCGCAGGCATCGATCAATATTTGTTGGAATCAGGTATATTAAACCCCTTAATCTGTATTTTTTGGAAGCAGGTGTATCGCACCCCTTTAATCAATATTTGGTGTAAGCAGGTATATCAATCCCCTTAATCAGTATTTTGTTGAAGCAGGTGTATCGCAGGCCTCAATCAGTATTTGGTGGTAGCAGGTATATCAAACCCCTTAATCAGTATTTTGTGGAAGCAGGTATAAAGAACCCCTTAACCACTTCAGCCCCGCTAGGTGAAACCCCCTTCATGACCAGAGCACTTTTTACACTTCGGCACTACACTCCTTTCACCGTTTATCGCTCGGTCATGCAACTTACCACCCAAATGAATTTTACCTCCTTTTCTTCTCACTAATGGAGCTTTCATTTGGTGGTATTTTATTGCTGCTGACATTTTTACTTTTTTTGTTATTAATCAAAATGTAACGATTTTTTTGCAAAAAAATGACATTTTTCACTTTCAGCTGTAAAATTTTGCAAAAAAAACGACATCCATATATAAATTTTTCGCCAAATTTATTGTTCTACATGTCTTTGATAAAAAAAAAATGTTTGGGCAAAAAAAAAAAATGGTTTGGGTAAAAGTTATAGCATTTACAAACTATGGTACAAAAATGTGAATTTCCGCTTTTTTAAGCAGCTCTGACTTTCTGAGCACCTGTCACGATTCCTGAGGTTCTACAATGCCCAAACAGTAGAAAACCCCCACAAATGACCCCATTTCGGAAAGTAGACACCCTAAGGTATTCGCTGATGGGCATAGTGAGTTCATAGAACTTTTTATTTTTTGTCACAAGTTAGCGGAAAATGATGATGATTTTTTTTTATTTTTTTTTTCTTACAAAGTCTCATATTCCACTAACTTGCGACAAAAAATAAAAAATTCTACGAACTCGCCATGCCACTCACGGAATACCTTGGGGTGTCTTCTTTCCAAAATGGGGTCACTTGTGGCGTAGTTATACTGCCCTGGCAATTTAGGGGCCCAAATGTGTGAGAAGAACTGCAATCAAAATGTGTAAAAAATGACCGGTGAAATCCAAAAGGTGCACTTTGGAATATGTGCCCCTTTGCCCACCTTGGCAGCAAAAAAGTGTCACAAATCTGGTATCGCCGTACTCAGGAGAAGTTGGGGAATGTGTTTTGGGGTGTCATTTTACATATACCCATGCTGGGTGAGAAAAATATCTTGGTCAAATGGCAACTTTGCATAAAAAAATTGGAAAAGTTGTCTTTTGCCAAGATATTTCTCTCATCCAGCATGGGTATATGTAAAATGACACCCCAAAACACATTCCCCAACTTCTCCTGAGTACGGCGATACCAGATGTGTGACACTTTTTTGCTGCCAAGGTGGGCAAAGGGGCACATATTCCAAAGTGCACCTTTTGGATTTCACCGGTCATTTTTTACACATTTTGATTGCAAAGTTCTTCTCACACATTTGGGCCCCTAAATTGCCAGGGCAGTATAACTACGCCACAAGTGACCCCATTTTGGAAAGAAGACACCCCAAGGTATTCTGTGAGGGGCATGGCGAGTTCCTAGAATTTTTTTTTTTTTTGTCGCAAGTTAGTGGAATATGAGACTTTGTAAGGAAAAAAGAAAAAAAAAGAAAAATCATCATTTTCCGCTAACTTGTGACAAAAAAAATAAAAAATTCTAGGAACTCGCCGTGCCCCTCACGGAATACCTTGGGGTGTCTTCTTTCCAAAATGGGGTCACTTGTGGGGTAGTTATACTGCCCTGGCAATTTAGGGGCCCAAATGTGTAAGAAGTACCTTGCAATCAAAATCTGTAAAAAATGGCCGGTGAAATCGGAAAGGTGCACTTTGGAATATGTGCCCCTTTGCCCACCTTGGCTGCAAAAAAGTGTCACACATCTGGTATCGCCGTACTCAGGAGAAGTTGGGGAATGTGTTTTGGGGTGCCATTTTACATATAACCATGCTGGGTGAGAGAAATATCTTGGCAAAAGACAACTTTTCCAATTCTTTTATACAAAGTTGGCATTTGACAGAGATTTTTTTCTCACCCAGCATGGGTATATGTAAAATGACACCCCAAAACACATTCCCCAACTTCTCCTGAGTACGGCGATACCACATGTGTGACACTTTTTTGCAGCCTAGATGCGCAAAGGGGCCCAAATTCCTTTTAGGAGGGCATTTTTAGACATTTGGATCCCAGACTTCTTCTCACACTTTCGGGCCCCTAAAAAGCCAGGGCAGTATAAATACCCCACATGTGACCCCACTTTGGAAAGAAGACACCCCAAGGTATATAATGAGGGGCATGGCGAGTTCCTAGAATTTTTTTTTTTTTTGCATAAGTTAGCGGATATTGATTTTTGTTTGTTTTTTTTCTCACAAAGTCTCACTTTCCGCTAACTTAGGACAAAAATTTCAATCTTTCATGGACTCAATATGCCCCTCACGGAATACCTTGGGGTGTCTTCTTTCCGAAATGGGGTCACATGTGGGGTATTTATACTGCCCTGGCTTTTTAGGGGCCCTAAAGCGTGAGAAGAAGTCTGGAATTTAAATGTCTAAAAATGTTTACGCATTTGGATTCCGTGAGGGGTATGGCGAGTCCATGTGAGATTTTATTTTTTGACACAAGTTAGTAGAATATGAGACTTAGTAAGAAAAACAAAACTAAAACAAACAAAAAATTTCCGCTAACTTGTGCCAAAAAAAAATGTCTGAATGGAGCCTTACCAGGGGGGGGGGTGATCAATGACAGGGGGGTGATCAATGACAGGGGGGTGATCAATGACAGGGGGGTGATCACCCATATAGACTCCCTGATCACCCCCCTGTCATTGATCACCCCCCTGTAAGGCTCCATTCAGACGTCCGTATAATTTTTACGGATCCATGGATCGGATCCGCAAAACACATGCGGACGTCTGAATGGAGCCTTACAGGGGGGTTATCAATGACAGGGGGTGATCAGGGTGATCACCCCCCTGTCAATGATCACCCCCCCTGTAAGGTTCCATTCAGACGTCCGCATGATTTTTTACGGATCCATGGATACATGGATCGGATCCACAAAACACATGCAGACGTCTGAATGGAGCCTTACAGGGGGGTTATCAATGACAGGGGGTGATCAGGGTGATCAGGGTGATCACCCCCCTGTCACTGATCACCCCCCCTGTAAGGCTCCATTCAGACATCTGCATGATTTTTACGGATCCATGGATACATGGATCGGATCCACAAAACACATGCGGACGTCTGAATGGAGCCTTACAGGGGGGTTATCAATGACAGGGGGTGATCAGGGTGATCACCCCCCTGTCAATGATCACCCCCCCTGTAAGGTTCCATTCAGACGTCCGCATGATTTTTTACGGATCCATGGATAAATGGATCGGATCCACAAAACACATGCGGACGTCTGAATGGAGCCTTACAGGGGGGTTATCAATGACAGGGGGTGATCAGGGTGATCAGGGTGATCACCCCCCTGTCACTGATCACCCCCCCTGTAAGGCTCCATTCAGACATCCGCATGATTTTTTACGGATCCATGAATACATGGATCGGATCCACAAAACACATGCGGACGTCTGAATGGAGCCTTACAGGGGGGTTATCAATGACAGGGGGTGATCAGGGTGATCACCCCCCTGTCAATGATCACCCCCCCTGTAAGGTTCCATTCAGACATCCGCATGATTTTTTACGGATCCATGGATACATGGATAGGATCCACAAAACACATGCGGACGTCTGAATGGAGCCTTACAGGGGGGTGATCAATGACAGGGGGGTGATCAGGGAGTGTATATGGATGATCACCCGCCTGTCATTGATCACCCCCTGTAAGGCTCCATTCAGACGTCCGCATGTGTTTTGCGGATCCGATCCATGTATCCATGGATCCGTAAAAATCATGCGGACGTCTGAATGGAGCCTTACAGGGGGGTGATCAATGACAGGGGGGTGATCAATGACAGGGGGTGATCAGGGAGTGTATATGGGTGATCACCCGCCTGTCATTGATCACCCCCCTGTAAGGCTCCATTCAGACGTCCGCATGATTTTTACGGATCCATGGATACATGGATTGGATCCACAAAACACATGCGGACGTCTGAATGGAGCCTTACAGGGGGGTTATCAATGACAGGGGGGTGATCAGGGAGTCTATATGGGTGATCACCCGCCTGTCATTGATCACCCCCTGTAAGGCTCCATTCAGACGTCCGCATGTGTTTTGCGGATCCGATCCATGTATCCGTAAAAATCATGCGGACGTCTGAATGGAGCCTTACAGGGGGGTGATCAATGACAGGGTGGTGATCAATGACAGGGGGTGATCAGGGAGTGTATATGGGTGATCACCCGCCTGTCATTGATCACCCCCCTGTAAGGCTCCATTCAGACGTCCGCATGATTTTTACGGATCCATGGATACATGGATCGGATCCACAAAACACATGCGGACGTCTGAATGGAGCCTTACAGGGGGGTTATCAATGACAGGGGGGGGATCAGGGAGTCTATATGGGTGATCACCCGCCTGTCATTGATCACCCCCTGTAAGGCTCCATTCAGACGTCCGCATGTGTTTTGCGGATCCGATCCATGTATCCGTAAAAATCATGCGGACGTCTGAATGGAGCCTTACAGGGGGGTGATCAATGACAGGGGGGTGATCAATGACAGGGGGTGATCAGGGAGTGTATATGGGTGATCACCCGCCTGTCATTGATCACCCCCCTGTAAGGCTCCATTCAGACGTCCGCATGATTTTTACGGATCCATGGATACATGGATCGGATCCACAAAACACATGCGGACGTCTGAATGGAGCCTTACAGGGGGGTTATCAATGACAGGGGGGTGATCAGGGAGTGTATATGGGTGATCACCCGCCTGTCATTGATCACCCCCTGTAAGGCTCCATTCAGACGTCCGCCTGTGTTTTGCGGATCCGATCCATGTATCCATGGATCCGTAAAAATCATGCGGACGTCTGAATGGAGCCTTACAGGGGGGTGATCAATGACAGGGGGGTGATCAATGACAGGGGGTGATCAATGACAGGGGGTGATCAGGGAGTGTATATGGGTGATCACCCGCCTGTCATTGATCACCCCCCTGTAAGGCTCCATTCAGACGTCCATATGCTTTTTGCGGATCCGATCCATGTATCCGTGGATCCGTAAAAATCATACGGACGTCTGAACGGAGCCTGACAGGGGGGTGATCAATGACAGGGCGGTGATCAATGACAGGGGGGTGATCAGGGAGTTTATATGGGGTGATCAGGGGTTTATAAGGGGTTAATAAGTGACGGGGGGGGGGTGTAGTGTAGTGTGGTGTTTGGTGCGACTGTACTGACCTACCTGAGTCCTCTGGTGGTCGATCCTAACAAAAGGGACCACCAGAGGACCAGGTAGGAGGTATATTAGACGCTGTTATGAAAACAGCGTCTAATATACCTGTTAGGGGTTAAAAAATTCGGATCTCCAGCCTGCCAGCGAGCGATCGCCGCTGGCAGGCTGGAGATCCACTCGCTTACCTTCCGTTCCTGTGAGCGCGCGCGCCTGTGTGCGCGCGTTCACAGGAAATCTTGCGTCTCGCGAGATGACGCGTATATGCGTCCAGGAGGAGTAAAGCAACCACCTCCCGGACGCATATACGCTTACAGCGGTCGGGAGGTGGTTAATCAATATTTGGTGGAAGCAGGTATATCGCACCCCTCAATCAGTGTTTTGTGGAGGCAGGTACATCAAATCCCTTAATGAGTATTTTGTGGAAGCAGGTATATCGCACCCCTCAATCAGTATTTTGTGGAAGCAGGTATATAGAACCCCTTAATCAATATTTTGTGGATGCAAATAAATCGCACAGCTCAATCACTATTTTGTGGAAGCAGGTATATAGCAAACCTCAATCAATATTTGGTGGAAGTAGGTATATCAATCCCCTTAATCAGTATTTTGTAGATGCAGTTGTATCGCAGGCCTCAAACCAAATTTGGTGGAAGCAGTTATATCTATCCCCTCAATCAGTATTTTGTGGAAGCAGGTATATAGAATCCCTTAATTAATATTGTGTGGAAGCAGGTATATCGCAACCCATAATCTGTATTTTGTGGAAGCAGGCATATAGAACCCCTTAATTAAAATTTTGTGGAAGCGGGTATATCGCACCCCTCAATCTGTATTTTTTGGAAGCAGGTATATCAAAACCATTAATTGGTATTTTGTGGAAGTAGTTATATATGGAACCCCTTAATCAATATTTTGTGGAAGCAGGTATTTTGCACCCCTCAATCAGTATTTTGTGGAAGCAGGTATATAAAAACCGCTTAATCAGTATTTTGTGGAAGCATAGTAACATAGTATATAAGGCAGGTATATCAAACCCCTTAATCAGTTTTTGGTGGAAGTAGATATATTGCACCCCTCAATCAGTGTTGTGTGGAAGCATGTATATCAAACCCCTTAATCAATATTTTGTGGAAGCAGGTATATTGCACCCCTTAATCAGTATTTTGTGGAAGCAGGTATATAAAAAACCCTTAATCAGTATTTTGTGGAAGCAGGTATATAAAAAACCCTTAATCAGTATTTTGTGGAAGCATAGTAATAGTATATAAAGCAGGTATATCAAACCCCTCAATCAGTATTTTGTGGAAGCAGGTATATTGCACCCCTCAATCAGTATTTTGTGGAAGCAGATATATCAAACCGTTTAATCAGTATTTTGTGGAAGCAGGTGTATCGCAGTACCTGATCAGACCGGGATCAGGTACCAGCAGTCAATCGGGACAAGTACTGACACTACACACAGTAAAACAAAACATGCAATGCAACAGCTCTCTGCAAACCAAATAAAGTACAAAAATGCATAATAATTGCTAGTGCTATACTTCTAAATTAGAGATGCTTGGCAAATCATTTTGTACAAAATTATTTGAGCCCGTCTGCCGCACGTCAAGGCGATCTCTGTAAGACGGGTTCCTAACACTAAATTCTACCTGTTGTGTGCCATGACGGCTGCCATACAATTCAGGGAGTGTAGGTTCCACATGCATGCTGGGCCTGCTTTAATTTCTGTCATTTTTGGTGCCAAAATGGCCTCCATTATATCCAAGGGATGCAGGTACCCACATGCATGCCGGGCCCACTCTACACCACTCCTGGTGCCAAATGGCCACCAAAGAATGCAATGAGAGTCCACAACTATATCTCTCCTGGTGCCAAATGGCTTCCAGTGAGTGAGGGGGGGCAGGCCAAGCTATATACTCACACTAATTAAAATCAGCCTATGGGGCAGACGAGCTGGTCAGGAGTGCACGACTGAGGTGTCAGCCACACCTCCTGTACAAACTGCAAAGAAAAAGGGAGTCAGTCAGCACATCCCAATGCGCAGGAGCACGTTGCTATGGCTGAGAACAACACTGTAAAACAAAACATGCAATGCTACAGCTCTCTGCAAACCAAATAAAGTACAAAAATGCATAATAATTTCTAGTGCTATACTTATAAATTAGAGATGCTTGGCAAATCATTTTGTACAAAATTATTTGAGCCCGTCTGCCGCACGTCAAGGCGATCTCTGTACGACTGGTTCCTAACACAAAATTTTACCTGTTATGTGCCATGACCGCTACCATACAATTCAGGGAGTGTAGGTTCCACATGCATGCTGGGCCTGCTTTAATTTCTGTCATTTTTGGTGCCACAATGGCCTCCATTATATCCTTGATGTGCGGCAGACGGGCTTAAATAATTTTGTACAAAATGATTTGCCAAGCATCTCTAATTTATAAGTATAACACTAGCAATTATTATGCATTTTTGTACTTTATTTGGTTTGCAGAGAGCTGTTGCATTGCATGTTTTGTTTTACAGTGTTGTTCTCAGCCATAGCAACGTGCTCCTGCGCATTGGGATGTGCTGACTGACTCCCTTTTTCTTTGCAGTGACACTACACACACTATCGAATTTGATCACTCTGCTTCCTACAATCTACCAGATTGCACGGCAGATCAAATTGTTGCCGGTTCCTTCTAACAACTACTAAACTTCTGAGATTCACATTTTAAAGCAAACAGGTAGCTGAAAATTAGGAACTCTAATTGCCTTAAAAATTATTGCCCGTGCTAGGTTAAATAATTGGTTTTAATAAAAATTGAAAGATGTGAAAAACAGAAGCATACAAATATACACAGAACAGTTTTTAAAATAAAAAGGATGAAAGAAAACTGAGGCCTACTTTCCTCACACAGAGACTTGCCGCTTTCAGGTCCTAAGGCAAGACAGAAAGACACAGATCCTCATTCAATCAGATTGGCCTCAAAATGGGGAACTCAGTACAATCTGCTCTGTCCAATTTATACGAATTGGTCCAGGCAGTCTGTAAACCGCCTTTAGGGCGTGGCATATGGGTTGGCTGTGACTTTTATGACCGGTCAGTCACGCTGAAATCTGGTCTAAAATGGATTTCTGCCCATAACTCTACACAGGAGAATGCCTGCCCGATAATTGTTGGCTCATTTTTCAGCTCTCAGTATTGGGGTCACAGGGGTACCAAACACGGGGTGTCCAAGTGACCTTAATCAGAAGAACATATTTTCTGAGCCAGGATTTAACATAAGTTGGTGGTTTTTGGTATGTGTGGCACCGTCACCTCCTGACCGTTAAAATGGCGTACCTCAATAATCTCTATTGAGCTGTATTTTAGAGTTATGACCGGAGTAAGATTTTTGGATTTTCCAACCCTCTGGAAGCGTGCCCCTATCATAAAGTAATAAACCCCTTTGAAGCTGTCCACTATACAGGCATGTTTATATAAAGTGTCGTGGAGGCCAGTGATCGTTGTCACCTCTGGGTCAGGGACTAAGAAGTTTATGGCGGTGGTCTGGTTTAGGATGTGGGGGAAAATGGAGAGGGAGAGAAGGGACAGTTATTTGTTTGAATAAGGGGGAGCTCCGAGTCAGAGAAGGGACAGTTATTTGTTTGAATAAAGGGGAGCTCCGAGTCCCCAGAACACAGGCCAAGTACTCATGCTCAGTGTGCCACAGTGTAAGCAGGTATATCAATCCCCTTAATCAGTATTTTGTGGAAGCAGGCATATCAATCCCCTTAATCAGTATTTTGTGGTAGAAGGTGTATTGCAGGCCTCAATCAGTATTTTGTGAAGGCACGTATATCAAAACCCTTAATCAGTATTTTGTGGAAGCAGGTATATCGCACCCCTCAATCAGTATTTTGTGTAATCAGGTATATAGAACCCCTTAATCAATATTTTGTGGAAGCAGGTATATCACACCCCTCAATCAGTATTTTGTGGAGGCAGGTATATCAAAACCCTTAATCAGTATTTTGTGGAAGCAGGTATATCGCACCCCTCAATCAGTATTTTGTGGAAGCAGGTATATAGAACCCCTCAATCTGTATTTTGTGGAAGCAGGTATATCAAAACCCTTAATCAGTATTTTGTGGAAGCAGGTATATTTCACCCCTCAAACAGTATTTAGTGGAAATAGGTATATGGAACCCCTTAATCAATATTTTGTGGAAGCAGGTATATTGCACCCCTCAATCAGTATTTTGTGGAAGCAGGCATATAAAAACCCCTTAATCAGCATTTTGTGGAAGCATAGTAACATAGTAAATAAGGCCGAAAAATACATTTGTCCATCCAGTTCGGCCTATTATCCTGCAAGTTGATGCAGAGGAAGGCAAAAAAACAACAACTGTGAGGTAGAAGCTAATTTCCTTCCCGACTCCAATCAGGCAATCAGAATAACTCCCTTGATCAACGACCCCTCTCTAGTAGCTATAGCCTGCAATATTATTACACTCCAGAAATGTATCTTGAATTCTTTTATTGTATTCACCATCACCACCTCCTCAGGCAGAGAGTTTCATGGTCTCACTGCTCTTACCGTAAAGAATCCTTTTCTATGTTTGTGTACAAACCTTCTTTCCTCCAGACGCAGAGGATGTCCCCTCATCACAGTCACAGTCCTGGGGATAAATAGATGATGGGAGAGATCTCTGTACTGTCCCCTGATATAATTATACATAGTTATTAGACCTCTCCTCAGTCGTCTTTTTTTTAAAGTGAATAACCCTAATGTTGATAATCTTTCAGGGTACTGTAGTTGCCCCATTTCAGTTATTACTTTAGTTGCCCTCATCTGAACCCTCTACAGCTCTGCTATGTCTGCCTTGTTCACAGATGCCCAGAACTGTATACAGTACTCCATGTGTGTTCTGACTAGTGATTTGTAAAGTGGTAGGACTATGTTCTCATCATGGCATCTATGCCCCTTTTGATGCAACCCATTATCTTATTGGCCTTGGCAGCAGCTGCCTGACACTGGTTTTTACTGCATAGTTTGCTGTTTATTAAAATTCCTAGGTCCTTTTCCATGTCAGTGTTACCGAGTGTTTTACCATTTAGTATGTACGTGTGATTTATGACCCAATCTGAGTGTGTACCATTAATAACCACCCTTTGTTTTCTATCATTGAGCCATTTACTTACCCACATACAGAAGTTTTCTCCCAGTCCGAGCATTCTCATTTTATATACTAACCTTTTATGTGGTACAGTGTCAAATGCTTTGGAGAAGTCCAGATATACGACATCCATTGATTCACCACTGTCAGGTCTAGAACTTAACTCCTCATAGAAACTGATTAAATTAGTTTGACATGACCGATCCCTCATGAAGCCATGCTTATATGGTGCTATTTGCTTATTTTCAGTGAGATCCTCCAAGATAGCATCTCTTAGAAAACCTTCAAACAGTTTACCCACAACAGATGTTAAACTTACCGGCCTATAGTTTCCGGGCTCTGTTTTTGCACCCTTTTTGAATATTGGCACCACATTTGTGTCATGGTCTTACCTTCTCACTGTTCTCCTTCGTTTGACATGTGCTGGCGGCCATCTTGGTTTCTGGGTTTCTTGTAGCCTCCCACCCTGCGGCTTCTCCTTCCCACTGGGAGGAGCTGGATGCCTAGCTCATATATATAGAAGGTCTGTGGCTTCAGTTCCTTGCTTGGTCCTCCTGTGTTCACATGCTTCAAAGACTGCTGCTGCTTCTGGTTCCTGATCCTGGCCTCGTCTGACTACTCCGTTGGTTCCTGATCCTGGCTTCGTCTGACTACCCTGCTGGTTCCTGATCCAGGCTTCGTCTGACTACCCTCCTGGTTCCTGACCTCTGTCTACGCAAGACCCTGCTTCGGTTTAGCCATCCGTTTGGACTTTTGCTACAGCTTGATTTCCAATAAAGCCTTCTTATTTCCACTTATCTCTTGTTGTACGTCTGGTTCATGGTTCCATGACAATTTGCTATGCGCCAATCCTGTGGAACACTCCCTATCAGTATAGAGTCTGTAAATATCAGAAATAAGGGTCTGGCTATGACATTACTTAATTCTCTTAGCATACGGGGGTGTATGCCATCTGGGCCTGGCGATTTGTCTATTTTAATCTTTTTAAGACGCCGCTGTACTTCTTCCTGGGTCAGACAGGGCACTTTTAATGGGGAATTTACTTTTACATTCTGCATTTCATCTGACAGTTTATTTTCCTCAGTGAAAACAGTGGAAAATATTTAATAGCTTTGCTTTCTCCTCGTCGCTCTCTGCAACTCCCCCCTCATTGCTCTGTAGAGGGCCGACACCTTCAGATTTGCACTTTTTACCTTTTGAATAATTAAGGAATATTTTAGGGTTAGTTTTGCTCTCTTTGGCAATTTATCTCTTGGTCTCTAGTTTTATTTATTTTTTACATATTCAATTTTTTTCCTTATAGTTTTTCAGTGCTTCCTGGCTGCCCTCCTGTTTTAGTGATTTAAATGCTTTCTTTTTGTCATTTATTGCTTTCTTTACAGTTCTATTTATCCATATTGGTTTCTTCTTGTTCCTTAACCCTTTATTCCTATAAGGAATGTACCTCTCACAATTAGATTTTAGGATGCTTTTAAAAATATCCCATTTTGTGGTGGTATTTTTATTTTTGAGAACTTCTTCCCAGTTAGTTACGCCTCTTAGTTGGCTAAATTTTCCTTTTTTGAAGTTTGGTATTTTTGTTCTTTCTTGTAGAAAAGCTCGTTTGAAGAATAATTGGAAGGTTATTACTTTATGGTCACTATTTCCCAGGTGCCCCCCAACGTGCACATCTGTTGTTCTGTCAGGTCTATTGTCCAGTATGGCCGGTCCCTCTAGTTGGCTTCTGAACCAGTTGGGAAAGGTTTTCTTTATGAGATGTACAGCTTTCAGTTTCCCAGTCTATATATGGGTAGTTGAAGTCCCCCATAAAAACCACCTCATTATGATTTGCCGCCTCGTCTATCTCATTTAGTAGTAGATTTTCTGTGGACTCTGGTATATTAGGTGGTTTATAATAAACTTCTATTAGTAATTTATTATTATTTTTGCCTCCATGTATTTTTGCATACAGTGACTTTACATGTTCATGTCCCTCACTTATATCTTCTCGGACTGTGGGCTTTAGACAGGACTTTACATAAAGGCAGACCCCTCCCCCTCTCCGGTTTTGACAATCCTTTCTAAACAGACTATAACCTTGTACATTAACTGCCTAGTCATAGTTATCATCCAGCCATGTTTCCGTTATTCCCACTATGTCATAGTCCTCCTCACACATCACTAATTCCAGTTCCCCAGTTTTATTAGTCAGGCTTCTGGCATTAGTATACATACAATTAAGAGGCTTATGTTTATTTTTTACCCTACACCTTTCCTTCTAAACTGTTCTAGTCCCTCCTTCCATTCCTCCCCCAGTCCCACTACCTTACCCCTGGTCTCTATGTGCACTATCTTCCCATCCTATAACATAATTACCCTCCCCCCAGTCCCTAGTTTAAACACTCCTCCAACCTTCTAGCCTTATTTCCCCCAACACAGCTGCCCCTTCCCCATTGAGGTGCAGACCATCCCTCGATAGAGCCTGTAGCTGACAGAGAAGTCGGCCCAGTCCTCCAGGAACCCAAACCCCTCATTCCTACACCCGTTCTGGAGCCACTTGTTAACCTCCCTAATCTCCTGCTGCCTTTCTTGTGTGGCTCGTAGTACAGGCAGTATTTCGGAAAACACTACCTTTGATATCCTTGTCTTAAGCTTTTGACCTAAATCCCTAAAATCATTTTTAAGGACTAACCACCTTCCTCAAACGTTGTCATTGGTTCCGATATGGACTATGACCGCTGGATCTTCTCCAGCCCCTCCCATAAATCTGTCATCCCAATCCGCGATGTTTCGAACTAGTGCCAGGAAGACAACACACTGTTCGACGATCACGGTTTTTGTGACAGATTGCCCTTTCTGTACCTCTAATATCGCACCCCTCAATCTGTATTTTGTGGAAGCAGGTATATCGCAGGCCTCAATCAATATTTGGTGGAAGCAGGTATATTGCACCCCTCAATCAGTTTTTTGGGGGGCAACAGGTATATCACACCAGTTGCAATTAGTTATTCCAATAGCGTTTGTCCCTCTATATAGCTGCGGTATCGCAGCAGAACCGCACACAACTTTTGTGGCCCTATTAGCTAGCATTAGGTGTCCCTAACAGTCTGTCCCTGCTCCACAAAGCAACCTCTCTCTACACTGGCAAAACACAGAATGTAAAATGGCGGCCAGATCGGTTTTATTTATAGGGTATAGGAAAATGTTTTAATTGGCTGTCCTGTCCCACCTGATGTGTGTGTCATGGGTCAAAGTTTGGCGCAATGCAAAAGAATATGGCGCATGCGAACATCGCCATATGTTTGCATTTTCAGCTAATCGCGAAACGACCACCGGGCGAACTGCAAGGCCATCTCTAGAGGTGAGTCTGTTTGGTGTTGTGTTCCCACATCTATGAGGTATTCTTGATGGGACAGATAGGCTCAAAGATAATATGTGCACAAGAACCTCACAAACATGTACAGTGAATATATGCAGTGTCCCACTCAGTGATGGTCGTGAGCCCCTGTATAACTTTGGGCATATGTTGTGTCAAGCTGTAATTCCTCATAGCAGGCTGTTTTAATGTCATTACATCTATTCACCCATAGGTGGTGCTGGCACTATATATATATATATCTGAGGGTTTGCTAATGCAGTGGAGAACAGTAGAGTAGAAGGAAGTTAGTTATGTGTGAGGAGGTGAACAGTACCAGTCCAATATGTAGCTGCCACTTTAGCCCCTTGGTCCTGATCAAGCTGAGGTAGTGTGGACAAATCTCTTACAGCTCCTAGCACAGACCAGAGAGTCAATGTATGGATATAGAGCAAGTCTAGTGGAGGTAGAAGCAGCATTAGCTTATGGACTCCACAGCACCAGTGACCGGGAGAAGCCTAAAAGCGCCTGGACACAGCCGGACGACTAGGCGCAAAGTTGTCTGTTACCACATGCCTCTATGGACATTGTGGACCAGAGTATATGAAGGCATCCTATACAAATAATGGAGCAGAGGTTTTTGCCTGCCGTCAGGGAGACCGCCCTGTGGATTGCTGATTAAGAAGTTATTATATCCAGTACCTGAGTGCTAGAGTGTGGACCTGGTGTAGACAGATTTAAGAAAGAACCTTTCCTGCCTATGGAAGGACAGTCTTAGGAAACCCATTGTCAAGCCTGTTACTAGGATTACAGCTGAGATAATATTTGGAATATCGCCGTTGCCATATAAATGAACTGTACTGATGACCCTGAGGCAAGTGACTAAGTAAAGGTTCCATTGCTTTCAACCATTGATAACTCGTCCTTTCTACCACTTTCCTTTGCACCTAACTGTGGCTGGTGTCACGAACACCAGGGACCCTGCCTCCAAGGCACCTAAAAACCCATTCCACCAAGAGCACCTCAACCACCATCTGGCGGAAATCCCTGGACAACAGAGTGTGCCCCGAAGAAACTGGTGCTGTTCTTCCATTCACTGCACGCCGGCGGCCCAGGGAGCACTGCTAACCGTGAGTAAAAACTACTACTACACCCATCGGCCCACTGTAGCTCACGTGTTGCCCCTGCGGCCCAGTCGCTGCACATATAGTAAGGCATAATAATCCATATCTTCGTATCAATGTTAATCAATGTATACCTTAATGGGAATCTGTCACCAGTTTTATGGTTCCCTAACTAAAGGATACTAGCGAGATGCTGGGTCAGTTTCTTTAATTGACCCATCCATGTCAAAATCTTGTATTAAACCCCTTTAGTGCATCATAATGAGTCCTGAATTTTCATGAGCTCCTGGCTTTCCCCACCCACCTGCTGTTGATTCCGCCTGCTGATTGTCAATCAGAGGTAGGTTGGCGAGGAGAGCCGTGAGCTCACGAATATAGAGACTCATCGCATGCGCTGGAGCTGCTAGGATGTAAAAGTGAGGGCATCAGAAAACTGGTGACAGATTCTCTTTAATGCACGCAGAGAGCTGCTGCACCTTGTGTGATTATACTTGTGAGGGGGGGGGAGATTCTCTTGACTTTATACCTCTATATACTAAATCTGATGAAAAAAAGATGACATTCATGTGCTGCAAAAATAACACTTGAAAATTACTAAAACAATGACAATGAATAAACCAATTAATCCGGCGGACTTCAGCTCTGAAGCCAAAATAATTCTAAATGAAAAAAACAACACAGGATGAGTAATGTAAGTATGCAGTGACTTCACCAGCAGAATAGTGAGTGCAGCTCTGGAGTATAATACAGGATGTAACTCAGGATCAGTACAGGATAAGTAATGTAATGTATGTACACAGTGACTGCACTAGCAGAATAGCGAGTGCAGCTCTGGAGTATAATACAGGATGTAACTCAGGATCAGTTCAGGATAAGTAATGTATGTACACAGTGACTCCACCAGCAGAATAGTGAGTGCAGCTTTGGAGTATAATACAGGATGTAACTCAGGATCAGTACAGGATAAGTAATGTATGTACACAGTGACTGCACCAGCAGAATAGTGAGTGCAGCTCTGGAGTATAATACAGGATGTAACTCAGGATCAGTACAGGATAAGTAATGTAATGTATGTACACAGTGACTGCACCAGCAGAATAGTGAGTGCAGCTCTGGAGTATAATACAGGATGTAACTCAGGATCAGTACAGGATAAGTAATATTATGTATGTACACAGTGACTGCACCAGCAGAATAGTGAGTGCAGCTCTGGAGTATAATACAGGATGTAACTCAGGATCAGTATAGGATAAGTAATGTAATGTATGTACACAGTGACTGCACCGGCAGAATAGTGAGTACAGCTCTGGAGTATAACACAGGATGTAACTCAGGATCAGTACAGGATAAGTAATGTAATGTATATACACAGTGACTGCACCAGCAGAATAGTGAGTGCAGCTCTGGAGTATAATACAGGATGTAACTCAGGGTCAGTACAGGATAAGTAATGTATATACACAGTGACTGCACCAGCAGAATAGTTAGTGCAGCTCTGGAGTATAATACAGGATGTAACTCAGGATCAGTACAGGATAAGTAATGTATATACACAGTGACTGCACCAGCAGAATAGTGAGTGCAGCTCTGGAGTATAATACAGGATGTAACTCAGGATCAGTACAGGATAAGTAATGTATGTACACAGTGACTGCACCAGCAGAATAGTGGGTGCAGCTCTGGAGTATAATACAGGGTGTAACTCAGGATCAGTACAGGATAAGTAATGTATATACACAGTGACTCTGTCCACTAAACATAACAAATGGAGCTATGTAGTACCAAAAACTGCAACCCCAAAACAGCTGATTGACAGAGGGTGTTGGACCCTTTCTTATCCTATCCTGTTGGTCTATCCTGAGGCTAATGGTGGGTTTAGACGGGCTGATGGAGTGGTCAATTGTCAGGAAGGGCACATTCCTTCCTGACAGTCAGCTGCTCGCTCAAAGACACACTTACATGCAATGATCTCCTTCACAGTATGAGAATGAGGGATCACTCTAACGATCCCTCATCCCCATATAGAATCATTATTTCAGGGCAGCGGATCACTGTTTAGACCGCACAATCTGCTGCCCAGAAGCACTGATTGGTGGTGCCTGCACAAATGACAGTATCACCAGATAAAGAGTGTTTAGCTCGTTCATCGGGTGATCGGCAGCAGATTTACACCGGCAGATTGTTGGGAACGAGCATTCACAGGAATGGTTGTTCCCGATAATCTGCCCGATAATTGGCTTGTGTAAATTCACCTTTAGCCATCAATAGAAAAATCCTGGACACCCCCTTAATGACTGCCAAGGACAGAACAGATGGACCCTATATCTTATGTCTCAAATTTACATATTTTTATTTTTAGAAAATGTAAACTTTATTAACATTTCTCCCTTTATTAGCATTCATTCCAGATGGCCTTGTTAAATAATGTCACCTCGATCATCCTTCTGGGACTCCCTAACCTTCACAGTTTCACATTTCCATTATTCTCTCTACTGTTTATTATATATTGTGGGACCATCTTAGGAAACTTTCTCATCATGGTCTTGTATGTGGTGAGCAAAACCCTTCGGTCACCCATGTACTTCTTCATTACACAGCTGTCACTCTGTGACGTCCTGGTGACTTCAGATATTCTCCCGATTATTCTTCACACTGTCCTTTATGGAGAAACTACTATCACTCTCACCGGCTGCTTCATTCAGTTTTCTATTTTTACCACTTCTGAGTCTTCAGAATGTCTTCTGCTGTCACTGATGTCTTATGATCGATATCTGGCCATCTGTGACCCCCTCCATTATAACGTTATTATGAATCATATGTTTTGTGTGACATCAGTACATATTATTTGGTTGGTGGGATTTTTGGTGACGTTGATGTATGTCATTTCTATGTACAATTTAGAGTTCTGTGGACCATGCGTTATTAACCATTTCTACTGTGATTTTGAACCCATACTGCAGCTCTCCTGCTCTGATACATTTATAATTCACACCCAAGGTCTTATATTGGGATTTTTTTTTGCAATTGCACCTTTTTTATTAATTACAATGTCCTACGTGTACATCGCCATCACTATCCTGAAGATGCCATCCAATACCAGAAGACATAAAGCCTTCTCCACCTGTAGCTCCCACCTCATTGTAGTTTCAGTATTTTATGGAACCTTAATGATTGTTTATATGTCTCCTACAACAAGACAATCCTTGATCCTGAGTAAGGTCTTGTCTCTGATGTATACTGTGCTGACCCCTCTACTTAATCCTATCATATACACTCTGAGGAACAAAGACTTCAAAGAAGCTTTTCATAAATTCAAGCATGTTTTGAAGGGTCTGTTTACAAAGTGATTTTGATGTGAGCCAGAGGTATACCTCAGGATGATGCCCTAACATATGCTGTATCTTAACAGGATGCTGTTATCACACAATTGTATAGTGGCGTATGTCATCCATAGGTTCCTATTAAAGATGAATACATTTGTTAAAAATTGTTCGTTCTGATGTGCCTGAAGAAAGAAATTTGTTTGGGGGACCACTGATGAAGGGAAGGAGAGTTCCCGAAACGCGCCTGGGCTGGATCGCACACTTGAGAAGAAGCACCTCTGCAACGACAAGCATGGCCATGCTGAATAATTGAACATATAAATATCTAAACAATCATAACTGACATCCAAAAATCGAGATAGACACTCTCTCTTCTATTGTGCCAGACGAAAGTCACGTGGGCTAGGTAAAGCCGGAACAACGTTTTAATTCCCGCGAGAGTCCGGGTAAGTTGGCTAGAGGAGTGCGTAGCGAGATGTCGGCTTGGTCCCGCGCCGCTCGATCCTCGCCATACTTAATAAGAACAAAAAGGAAGGTAAGAAGATCTTAAAAAAAACTGCAAATTACTGGCACAAGACTAAAACAAACACAATATATGATCGATTGTATTTCCTTACGAAGATATAAGGAACTTAATCATATGTACAATACCATGTGGAGTAAGACCACTATCTAAAAGTATTTGCCAACCAGAGATCAGACTATACATCCATACATTTATACATTGGAGCTTGAATAACTGCTGAGCACTTTACCACTCTGCAGCAATATAGAATCTTCAGCAAAGTATAAGGGACCATCCCCACCTGGGAATCCAAATGTATGTGATTTTATGTCAATTGTATTTTATATTTTATACCAGATTTTATTTATTGTATGTTGTACACGTGTCAACTTTATGCCAACGTAGTTTAATAAAATTTAAATAATTTTTTTTTATTATCAAGAACAAATGTAGAGTGCTCACCCAACACTTTGGTTCTTCTTAATATTTGTTAAAAATAGTTCGTTCTGATGTGCCTGAAGAAAGAAATTTGATTGGGGTACAAATTAATTTTATCCAAGTATTTTTAATGGCTCAGATAGAGAGAGAGAGAGAGAGAGAGAGAGAGAGAGAGAATGAGAGCAAGAGAGAGAAAAAGAAAGAAAGAGAGGGGTAGATAACACTTTTCTCCTTATTGAGATTACTTTAAAGGCCAGGTGACACTACTCTGGGTGTTTGAGAAAAAGATGTGTAAATTAGCTTTCCTTCCCAAAAAGAAAAAGTAAGTTAAGCCTCTGATGCCAGTAAATGAAAAGTAGTCATCCTATAAGTCATTGCTCAACCTTTTAAACAGCTGTTTCTGGATGACTGCCCCTCATCAGTGCAGAGCACAATAAACTTGCTTAGCTAGGTAAGAGGCTTTGGTTAAGACCTGGGGGTACTATTTCTCCTCATCAAGAGCACCCAGTAGGCCAGACAAAGCTCCTCTGGGTTTCAGGGAAAATAAAGCTAAGCCTCAGATGCAGATGTAAGTTAGCTATCCTATTAGTTAAAAGTTAAAGCTATAACTTAGCTAAGCCAGTTCTAAATGTTCTGCAGATGAGATGCTGGCTAAGCTATTATATAAGTTATGCTTTAAGGCCTGCTTAAAATATTGAGCTTTGACTTATAGGATAGCCAGCTTGCATCTGGTGGCATCAGGGCTTAGCTTTATTTTCCTTTTCTTTCTCTCTCTCTCTCTCTCTCTCTCATGTCAAAATAAAAATGACTGTGCTGCCTTATTAGGAATAATGATTACAGATCACGTCTGACAGAGCCTTGGTATTTCTGTAGTGATTAATGTGGTTATAGCACCATCTAGCGGTGATAAGTTGTATTAAGTTGTTTTTCCTGTTACAAAGACTACTGCATTGCATGTGGTGCAAAGCATTGTGGGAGTGCAAAGAATACTGGGAAAGAGCAGCCTCCAGTCACCAAGGAACATCAGCAGAGATGTCCTTCTGCATATCTCCTTCTTAAACTTCACCATCCTTGTAAAAACATATCTGGTGAGAGATCTACCTTTGTTTCAGGGATATTGTGTTATGCAGAGCTGTTTAGTTAGTTATAATTGTTACTCAGGTAGTTACTACTGTTAGCTAGCCATGCAATCTAATTAAAGGCAGCCATTTTACTATGTACTTCAGTGGTATGTTAATGTTATAGTACATGCTATCCATGCTTTATACTTACACATGCTGTTTGTATTCTTGTAGTTTTACCAAACAATCCTTTTTTGCCAATCAACAATCCTGTTTTATCCATCAGTCACACACTTGTACAATCTCTCACTCACGCGCATCGCACAGAGTACAACCTGTTGACCAATAAACAAGTTAGACTACAAAGAACAGTCCTCTTATTTGGAAAACAGGAATGGTTTATGCTGTATGTCAGACTGCACACTGAACATGTATGAAGACAGTACAATGACATATAATGCTATGGGTAAACGGATGGTAGATTGTAAGCTCTTTCCCTCTGGACCAGTCTGTTACTAAATTAATGCATATTTTACTTATGTTATTTTATTTCATGTATGTGTAAGCCATCTTGATGTACAGCACCATGGAATTAACAGTGCTTTCAAATTATTAATAATAACAATATTAAAGGTAGCTCGTGGTAACAGCCTGTTCAAGAACACTCTGCATTGTGAGATTTTTTTATGCTTTCTAAAATTTAAAAAAAGTTTTAAAAATATCCCTTTTTGGTGGAGGTGCCTGCTGGTTTCTATACATACATGGAATATATAATAGATCCACTAATTGCACCACCACAAAAACATGAGACAGTGACAGTGTGCCTGAGTTCCAGAAAAGTATAGAAGCAATGGCTTTTTATTCACAATAACCATTAGAAAATTATATATTTTTTTTGGGAGCAGCAGTACAGTTTGGGCAAGGTAGGAGATGTGCGGCTGTGTAGAGGTAGTAGTAGTGGCTAGAGATGAGTGAAGTTATGAAAAATTCAATTCAGCTGCTTCCCCGAATCTTACAAAGAAATTTGATTTGTGACGAATTACTTTGTCACAAAGCACAATCCTTTGTACGTAGTAGATGCAATGACGGGAAACAGTTATCGCACCCCTCCGTCATTTAACCCCTCAGATGCCGCACTGATCGTGGCATCTGAGGCTACAATTTTGGCCTTTGAGAGGTTAATCAGGGTAAAAAAAAAAAATATTTACCTTATCCATTTGCTCACTTACAGGCCGCCACAGCCATCTTGATTGAAGTTTACGTGGTGACTTGATGACGTCATCATTAGAGATGAGCGAATTTAAAAAAAATTAGATTCGCTGTTAGCCAAATTTTCTGGGAAATTTTTTATTTCAATCCGAATATATTCGTGGTGAATTACGTTAAAAAACAGCTATTTCCTGGCTTCAGAGAGCCTTTATAGTGGTGTAGAACACTGTGCCTTGCAGTAACACGCATAGGGAGTCTGCATTAGTAGTGAAATAATACTGTGAGTCCGTATGACATGCAGATGACAGGCATTGCTCTTAGAATCACTGCACACTTTAATTATTAGGGCAGTCACAGGGCCAAAAATGACCAAATAACTCAAGTATGAACTCAGTCTTACAGGTTGTTGTTAGTGCCAAGAAGAAGCGCAGTCCTTTTAAAACGTCGCCAGCTGATTCCACATAGATGTCTACAGAACCTGTTCTATTAAACGCTTATACAAGTAGAGCCCCCCTGACAGAGTGAAGAGGGTGTGAGCAGTAAGTTTGTGTTGACGTCACTGATTATTTTGCCCTTCCTCTGATCCCTCAGAACAATAACCAACAAAAAACGGATCCTGTTTGTGGAGCATCTGCCTTCACTCGGTCAGCATTTGCTCAATAATCCATCAGTATTGCTAAAGCCAAAAAAACTGGAGTGGATCTAAAACAGAGATGACACGTGAATGGAATATTTGCATGTCTGTTGTGTTTTGTACCCACTCCTGCTTTTGGCTACCAAATAATAAGCCAATTCTGATGGGACAATACAGGCCTTACAGCTGCTACACAGAAAGGATCCATTGTGCGTCTCATTTTTACTTCCTTCTGACAGATCAGAAGAAAGGTCACATAAATGAAGATGTCAGCCAGGCCAAAAGGCAAAATAGTGGCCCAGTCATGAAGTAGGGAGGGTGGGAACAGCATGAGAAGTCCACAGAGTGGACCGATGACATAGTGGTGAGGTGGAAGCAGCATAAGGAGACCTTAGAGTGGCCCAATGACAGAGTGTGGAGGTGGCAGCAGCAGCAGCATCAGGAGGAGGCCACAGAGTGGCACAATGAGAGAGTCTGGAGGTGGCGACAGCAGCAGCATCAGGAGGAGGCCACAGAGTGGTACAATGACAGAGTCTGGAGGTGGCGACAGCAGCATCAGGAGGATACCACAGAGTGGCAAGGTGACATAGTATAGAGATGGAAGCAGCAGGATACCACAGAGTGGCAAGGTGACAGTGTGGATATGACGGCAGCAGCAGGAGAATACCACAGAGTGGCAAGGTGACGTAGTGTGGAGATGGCAGTAGCAGCAGCAGGCGCAGGAGGATACCACATAGTGGCAAGATGACATAGTGTGGAGATGGCAGCAGCAGCAGCATCAGGATACCACAGAGTGGCAAGGTGACATAGTGTGGATATGGCAACAGCAGCAGCAGCAGATGGATACCACAGAGTGGCAAGGTGACATAGTGTGGATATGGCAACAGCAGCAGCAGCAGAAGGATACCACAAGGTGGCAAGGTGACATAGTGTGTGTAACGGAACGCCTGGCACCCCGACCGGGTACCTCCGTCGATAGATGCTCCTAGTGCTTCCAGAGGACTCCAAGCACTCCACCTGACACCGTACGCACTGCATACCCCACGAACCGCCGAAGCTTGGTGGAGGTCTCGCCGTCTCCTACCCACCCTGGACCTACGACAAGGCTCCAGGCTCCAGTGGGTGAATCTCTCCTAAATTCAGAGACAGGAACCAGGAACAAGCTCTTACAAGAGCTTATACTCAGGGGAGTATTGTGATATAGCAATCCCCAAGAGTGTAGTTATCACATTCCCCAAACATGAGCCAAGACTTCATGAAGGTTTAAAAGCAGCATCTCACTTTATTTTAACACACAAGCATTTTATACACATCTTCCAACAAGGTTAACACCCACAGGGTTTTGTAAAAACAGCCAATAACCACTTACAATACACTCAGACACTCCCACACAAAATGCTCCCATCTGCCCATGATAGAATTACCTCACACTGGGTTGATGCAATCATCACAGACAGGCGAATACACAATATCCTCTGTCCTGGAGACAACCGAGAAGTAATTCAATTATCTCTCAGGACAAAGGACATCGCCAATCCACACAGAGAGACAATGGAACAGACCTCCCTACTCAACGTATACAATGTCCCATCCTTTTCAATACACATAGACATTTAACATCCAACAATGGCATGAATTAGACCAGGGGTTCAAGTTAGTCCAAGTCCTTTGTGAACAAATGAGGCCTGGCTGATGAGAGGGCCCATAATCCTGTGGCAGGAGGCTGGCAAACAGCCCCCTCCAAAACACCGTGGCGAGGTTGGTTTAATCACACATCTCCCCCTCCCAGGGAAGACTAACCAGATATTTGACCTCACGGTCAGTACCTGAGTTAGTCTGGCAGTCCAACCACAACCCCATACTGGACCTGTTGAATTTTGGGGCCTGGCTCTGTTCTGTATGTCCCCAGCTGTTGAGTGGGCATCTGCGACTCCTTGCTGCCTTGTGGTTCTCCAGCTTGAAGCTGTAGGTACTTGGTGGGCAGAGGCCGACTGCGCTCTGCCCAGATGCCAGCTCTTCCGCTGGGGTAGCCTGTGGGAAGTCCGGCTTTGGAGAAGAGGATAGGGGAGGGCAGAGGTTGACTGCGCTCTGCCCAGATGCCAGCTCTTCCGCTGGGGTAGCCTGTGGGAAGTCCGGCTCTGGAGAAGAGGATAGGGGAGGGCAGAGGCCGACTGCGCTCTGCCCAGATGCCAGCTCTTCCGCTGGGGTAGCCTGTGGGAAGTCCGGCTCTGGAGAAGAGGATAGGGGAGGGCAGAGGCCGACTGCGCTCTGCCCAGATGCCAGCTCTTCCGCTGGGATGGGGTCAGGGAATTCCGCCCCCAGGACCTTGTTGCGGATCAGCTGTGGAGAGGAGGGATCGTTTACCTCCTCCTCCTGGCATTCCTGCAGGGTTGGTGGGGGATCTGTACCGGCCGTCCAGCATCACGGTAGGCCTGGTGCAGAGACTGCGGTCCCATCTGCACCTGCCGACTGGGGTTCCTCCCAGTACCAGTCTATAAAGTCCCCTACCTCCACAGTTGGTGAGGAAGTAGGGGATACCTCAGCGGTGACTTGCCAGGGGTAGGGCTGCAGGTCTGGGCCTGGTATCCAACTGTCTTGTATCTTGCGCTGGGCTTGAATGGAGCAAAGCAACTGTTGATAATCTTGCTCCAGCTCCCACTCCCTTTGGACCAGAAAGGTCAGATCTGCCCCCACCCCACTAGTTGTAGGCCAATTGTGCAAGTCCCACCTGTAGTCAGTAATGTCCCAAAATCTAGACTCTTCTGTGCTCCCAAAGTCAATGTCTTCAAAAGACTCCCACAATAACACAGGGCAATTATATTCCTCACCTTCGGGCTTGGCGTACTCCTCCATCCATGGAGACTGTCATACTGTGTCCCACCATAGTGCTTGGTAAGCGTCATCCAGCCAGGTTTCCTGCCATACCAGTGTCTCAAGCTCTGACGCCCACTCCGTCAATGGTTGCTCTCCCAGTAGAGGTAGTCGCAGCACCAATCGCATTCGCATTCTCTGCTCCTCACTGGGAAGACTCTCACCCCTTCGACGCTGCACGTCCTCCATGGCCTGGTGCCATACGCCTTTCCGCTCGGCATCCCTGTAATCCGGGTGATCTTCCTCCTGGAATGCTGTGCAGGAACCAACGGCATCCATATTGCTGTAGCCAGGGGCGCTGTACGGATACTAGCATTGCCCTCAATATACTCCACGAACGGTGTCTCCGAGCTGCTTCTCCTCACACTAGGACGCCATCCCACTGCTGCCACCAATGTAACGGAATGCCTGGCACCCCGACCGGGTACCTCCGTCGATAGATGCTCCTAGTGCTTCCAGAGGACTCCAAGCACTCCACCTGACACCGTACGCACTGCATACCCCACGAACCGCCGAAGCTTGGTGGAGGTCTCGCCGTCTCCTACCCACCCTGGACCTACGACAAGGCTCCAGGCTCCAGTGGGTGAATCTCTCCTAAATTCAGAGACAGGAACCAGGAACAAGCTCTTACAAGAGCTTATACTCAGGAGAGTATTGTGATATAGCAATCCCCAAGAGTGTAGTTATCGCATTCCCCAAACATGAGCCAAGACTTCATGAAGGTTTAAAAGCAGCATCTCACTTTATTTTAACACACAAGCATTTTATACACATCTTCCAACAAGGTTAACACCCCCAGGGTTTTGTAAAAACAGCCAATAACCACGTACAATACACTCAGACACTCCCACACAAAATCCTCCCCTCTGCCCGTGATAGAATTACCTCACACTGGGTTGATGCAATCATCACAGACAGGCGAATCCACAATATCCTCTGTCCTGGAGACAACCGAGAAGTAATTCAATTATCTCTCAGGACAAAGGAGATCGCCAATCCACACAGAGAGACAATAGAACAGACCTCCCTACTCAACGTATACAATTTCCCACCCTTTTCAATACACATAGACATTTAACATCCAACAATGGCATGAATTAGACCAGGGGTTCAAGGTAGTCCAAGTCCTTTGTGAACAAATGAGGCCTGACTGATGAGAGGCCCCATAATCCTGTGGCAGGAGGCTGGCAAACAGCCCCCTCCAAAACACTGTGGCGAGGTTGGTTTCGTCACAGTGTGGATATGGCAACAGCAGCAGAAGGATACCACAGAGTGGCAAGGTGACATAGTGTGGAGATGGCAGTAGCAGCAGCAGCATCAGGAGACCACAGAGTGGCAAAGTGACATAGTGTGGATATGGCAGCAGCAGGAGGATACTAGTGTTCAGCGCGAATATTCAAATTACGAATATTTATCGCAAATATTGCAACTTTGAGAATTTGAGAATATTTTGAATAAAGTGCTATATATTCGTGTTTCGAATATTAGTCTTTTTTTTTTACAAAAAAAAACGGCAAGGTAATGATCGCGTAATATGCGAATATTACGCGATCAATACAGGCGTGCATCAAAAACGAATATATACAGTAGCACTATAGTATATAGTGCTATATATTCGTTTTTTAGAATATTCGTCAATTTTTGCCATCTGAAGTTATGATTCCTCCCTGCTTAAGTTGCTTGTCAAGCAACTTAAGCAGGGAAAAATCATGACTTCAGATGGAATAAAATGCAGAATATTCTAAAAAACTAATATATAGCACTATATTCTTTAGTGCTACTGTATATATTCGTTTTTGACCTACGTCTGTATTGATCGCGTAATATTCGCATATTACGCAATCATTACCTTTCCGATTTTTCGAGTAAAAAAATGTAGACTATAACGAATATTCAAATTTGTGAATATGCGACAAATATTCTACAAAATATTCGCTAAATATCGTGAATTTGATTATGACCCCTGCCGCTCATCACTAGAGGATACCACAGAGTGGCAAGGTGACATAGTGTGGATATGGCAGCAGGAGGATACCACAGAGTGGCAAGGTGACATAGTGTGGAGAAGGCAGCAGCAGTAGGAGGAAACCACAGAGTGGCAAGGTGACATAGTGTGAAGATGGCAGCAGCAGCATCAGGAGACCACAGAGTGGCAAGCTGACAGTGTGGATATGGCAGCAGCAGCAGCAGGAGGATACCACAAAGTGGCAAGATGACATAGTGTGGAGATGGCAGCAGCAACTGCATCAGGAGACCACAAAGTGACCCGATAACAGAGTGGGGCGGTGGGGTGCAATACTAGTACCCGCTGACGAAGGTGGGTGAAAGAAGGAGCACTTGGCATTAGATGTGTGGCATCAGGCGGGTTGCAGCATCAGAGTAGTAGTTGAGGCAGGTAGTCAGAAGAAACCGGTCTCTTTTATCAAAGTGTTGGTGTGGCACCATGGATGATCTAGTCTGATGCATCAGGAATTGGTGGTTGGAAATCCTGGCTGATGCACATCTGATTCATCTTGACAAAGGTCAGTCTCTCCACATTTTGGGTGGACAGGCAAATTCTTCTTGGGGTAACTATGGCCGCACTAATCACCCGCTCTGATGCCACACTACTAGCCGGGCAGGACAGTTTTTCCAGGGAAAACTATGCTAGTTGCAGCCACAAATCCAGTTTGGCTGGATGTGTGTTGGGGGAGAGCTCCAGGTCTTTTTGCTGCTGCTGGTAAATAGTTTCTTCACTATGCGGGTGAAGAAAGCTACTCATCAGCGACTGTAGACTCAGGCTGCTGCTGATGGAGCTGGTACTGCTTCTGCCACCCCACTCCTCCCCAACAGCCATGGCAGTGGAACGTGAGCGCAGAGGGCCCCCAGTTAGATCTGCGAGAGGATGGACGATGGTGCAAATAGGCAGCGGCCAACTCACTACATAAGATGTCTCTGTAGTAGTTCAGTTTGTCCTCCCTCTCAGTGGGTGTAAAAAAGGCCCCCATTCTGGACCAGTAGCGAGGGTCCAACAAGGTGGAGAGCCAGAAGTCATCCCTCTGCCTAATGGTGACAATTCGACTGTCACTATGTCACGGACGGTGTACAGGAAACAAGGCAAAGCAACATGTATAAACGACTCGCTGGATCCCAAAACTAAGGAACCAAGGGAGACCCCTGCAGAAGACCTGGCACTTTCCCTGGCTGCTCAGCCTATGCAAAGATCCGAATGGTGGAGGTTTGCATATCCACGAACCTTGAATATAAAGCCCTGAGCACCCTACAATAATGAGGGGACACGACCACCGGCTCCCTACACAAGATACGGAGGGAGTCAGGGTCACCTGGGATCCAGCAAACAGAAAATAACAGATAAAGGTACCACACTTAGCTTTGAAGCAAACAGGAGGACAGAGTCAGCCAGCACACACACTCCAGGAAGAAGTATAAGCCGCCCAGAAAAGCCTTCTGGGGAATTATTTAAAGGGAAGCAATTAGTCCAACACATGACAGCCGAGAGAGACTAACGAGAGGAGGAGCTGAATACCACAACACAGAAACTCAAGGAGGAGGTTCTGAAAGGCCTCTGTCAGAGCTTCTCAGCTGTCTGGTTGTGACAGTACCCCTCCCTCTACGAGTGGACTCCGGACACTCAGAACCCACCTTCTCAGGATGGGACCTATGGAAAGCCCTGATGAGACGAGAGGCTTTAATGTCCGTCACTGGGACCCACATCCTCTCCTCAGGACCATACCCCTCCCAATGAACTAGGTACTGAAGAGAACCGCGGACAAGACGAGAATCCACAATCTTAGAGACCTGAAATTCAAGATTCCCATCAACCATAATCGGAGGAGGAGGCAAAGGCGAGGGTACAATGGGTTGAACATAAGGTTTCAATAAGGACTTATGAAAAACATTATGGATCTTCCAAGTCTGAGGAAGATCAAGACGGTATGCAACAGGATTGATGACAGACAGGATTTTGTAAGGCCCAATAAACCTAGGACCCAACTTCCAGGAGGGAACCTTCAATTTGATATTCTTGGTAGACAACCACACCAGATCACCAACATTCAGGTCCGGACCAAGCACACGTCTTTTATCAGCCACACGCTTATATCTCTCACTCATGCTCTTTAGATTAACTTGAATCTTTTGCCAAATAGATGACAAAGACGAGGAGAATCTGTCCTCATCAGGTAAACCAGAAGACCCCTCTCCCGAGAAAGTCCCAAACTGTGGATGAAACCCATATGCACCAAAAAATGGTGACTTATCAGAGGACTCCTGACGACGGTTATTTAAAGCAAACTCAGCAAGGGACAAAAAAGAACACCAATCCTCTTGATTCTCCGCCACAAAACAACACAGATATGTCTCCAGATTCTGATTGACGCGCTCTGTCTGGCCATTCGACTGCGGGTGGAAAGCAGAAGAGAATGACAACCGAACCCCCAAGCGAGAACAGAAAGCCTTCCAGAATCTGGAAACAAACTGCGTGCCCCTATCAGAGACTATGTCTGAAGGAATACCGTGCAATTTGACAATGTGATCAACAAATGCCTGCGCCAGCGTCTTAGCATTGGGCAAACCAGGAAAAGGGATGAAATGCACCATTTTGCTAAAACGGTCCACCACCACCAGAATCACAGTCTTCCCCGAGGAACGAGGCAGGTCCGTTATGAAGTACATGGACAAATGTGTCCAAGGACGGGAAGGAATGGGTAAGGGAAGGAGAGGACCTGATGGCCGTGAATGAGGGACTTTGGCACGAGCGCAAGTCTCGCAGGCTGCCACAAAACCCTCAACCGACTTACGAAGCGCAGGCCACCAGAATCTCCGAGCGATGAGATCTAGTGTGGCTCTTACCCCCGGGTGCCCAGCAAGGACAGTATCGTGGTGTTCTTTAAAAATCTTGTGTCTTAAAGCGAGAGGCACAAACAACCTCCCAGGAGGACAAAGATCAGGAGCCTCTGACTGGGCTGCCTGCACCTCTGCCTCCAATTCAGGAAAAAGAGCAGAGACTACCACACCTTCAGCCAAAATGGGACCCGGGTCTTCAAAATTCCCGCCTCCCGGAAAACAACGTGACAGGGCATCTGCCTTCACATTCTTAACTCCAGGGCGGAACGTGACAACAAAATTAAACCTAGAAAAGAACAACGACCATCTGGCCTGTCTCGGGTTCAGACGCTTGGCTGACTCCAAGTAGGCCAGATTTTTATGGTCAGTAAATACGGTAATAGGGTGTCTGGCTCCCTCTAGCCAATGGCGCCATTCCTCAAAAGCCAACTTGATGGCCAACAATTCCCTATCTCCCACATCGTAATTTCTCTCTGCGGAGGAGAGTTTTCTTGAGAAAAAGGCACACGGTCGCCAATTGGCAGGAGAGGAACCCTGAGACAAGACCGCTCCCACACCCACCTCAGAAGCATCAACCTCAACTATGAAGGGTAAAGAAACATCAGGTTGCACCAAGATGGGAGCGGAAGCAAAACTCTCCTTGATATCAGAAAAAGCCTTACGCGCCTCTACTGACCAAGAAGAAAAATCTACCCCCTTTCTGGTCATATCAGTGAGTGGTTTAACAATAGAAGAATAATTCAAAATGAACTTCCTGTAATAATTGGCAAAGCCCAAAAAAAACGCATCAGCGCCTTTTGATTCTCAGGAAGCTCCCACTCAAGCACAGCGCGGACCTTCTCGGGGTCCATGTGAAAACCAGAAGCGGAGAGAAGAAACCCCAGAAATTGAATTTCTGGAACCGCAAACACACATTTTTCCAGTTTTGCATATAATTTATTCTCCCGCAGGATGAGCAAGACCTGACGTAAATGTTCCTTATGAGTTTTGAAATCGGGAGAAAAAATCAAAATGTCATCCAAATACACCAATACAAATTTTCCCATCAAATGATAAAAAATGCTGTTCACGAAATGCTGAAAAACGGCTGGGGCATTCATCAAACCAAAAGGCATAACCAAGTTTTCAAAATGGCCCTCAGGGGTATTGAAGGCCGTCTTCCATTCGTCCCCTTCTCTGACCCTGACCAGGTTGTATGCCCCTCTTAGATCTAATTTGGAAAAGACTTTAGCCCCAACAACCTGGTTAAATAGGTCCGGGATCAGAGGAAGCGGATAAGGGTCACGAATTGTGATATTGTTCAGCTCCCTGAAATCCAGACAAGGTCTTAAAGAACCATCTTTTTTCTTAACAAAGAAAAAACCAGCGGCAACAGGTGACTTCGAGGGTCGTATGTGTCCCTTTCTCAGACTCTCAGAGATATAAGCACGCATAGCGATCCTCTCAGGTTGGGAAAGATTGTATAAACGAGATTTAGGCAGCTTGGCGTCTGGGATGAGATTAATAGGGCAATCGTACTCCCTGTGCGGGGGCAAATCCTGAACTCCACTCTCAGAGAAGACATCCGAAAATTCAGAGAGAAAAGATGGTACAGTCTTAGTAGCAACCTCAGAAACAGATGTCATGAGGCAATTCTCTCTGCAAAAGTCACTCCAACCATTTATTTGCTTCGCTTGCCAATCAATGGTGGGGTTATGCTTAGTGAGCCAGGGCAGCCCCAACACCAGAGGGGTGGGTAAACCACTAAGGACGAAACATGACACATCCTCAACATGAGCATCACTCACAATTAAACGGATATTGTGAACTATGCCCTTTAATGATTTTTGAGAAAGTGGAGCGGAATCGATAGCAAAAACAGGAATATCCTTTCCCAAAGTGCGCACCTGGAAACCATGAGTTATCGCAAATTGATTATCAATGAGATTAACCGCTGCTCCACTATCCACAAAAATCTCACAAAAAATTTCCTAGCCGGCAGGACAAAACGGGAACTACAAGCAAATGGAAAACCTTCAATTTCCGCCTCAACCCTGCCAATAGTAATAGACGGAACATTTTTAAAAGATTTTTTCCTGTTTGTTTCTTTATTACTCCCATAAAACTGCCTGAATCTCCTAGAGGGACAAATATTTGCCAAATGATTTATACCTCCACAACAAAAACAAACCCTCCCATGCGAGCTGAATCTTCTATTGTCAGAAGCAATCAACCCCAGCTGCATGGGCTCCTGCTCAGAAGGGGCTGACGGCGACTGAGACCCCTGCGCACAGAACGGGACCGCTGCACTGTCCTGGGACTGAGTATGACAGGAAGGGGACATCTCTCCTCTCTCTCTAAGACGCCTGTCAATACGAACGGCCTGAGACATAGCAGAGTCCAAAGAAATAGGCCTCTCATGAAAGGCAAATGCATCTTTCAATCCCTCTGAAAGACCATGGCAAAATTGACTTCGGAGCGCAGCATCATTCCAACCAGTATCAACTGCCCATCTCCGAAATTCTGAGCAGTATATTTCTGCGGATTGTTTACCCTGGCATAATAGACGTAGTCTAGACTCAGCCAGAGCAATACGATCCGGATCATCATATATCTGACCCAGGGCTAAAAAGAATTCATCCACTGAACGGAGAGGCCGTGCCCCCTCCGGCAGCGAAAAGGCCCAGGACTGAGCGTTACCCCTGAGCAGCGATATAATGATCCCCACCCTCCGTCCCTCATCTCCAGAGGAAAGGGGAAGAAGGCGAAAATGGAGTTTGCAAGCCTCTCTAAAACGCACAAAATTCTCACTACCCCCGGAGAACGTATCCGGGAGCGAGATCTTAGGCTCAGAACAAGCTCCATGAACGCCAGCTGAACCGGTCACTTGAAGCTGAGAAAAAGTCTTACGGAGGTCAGCTACCTCCAATGAAAGACCCTGGAAGCGTTCAGCCAAAAGTGAAACCGGATCCATGCTTGAGACGGTTTTGGGCGGCTTATAATGTCACGGACGGTGTACAGGAAACAAGGCAAAGCAACATGTATAAACGACTCGCTGGATCCCAAAACTAATTAACCAAGGGAGACCCCTGCAGAAGACCTGGCACTTTCCCTGGCTGCTCAGCCTATGCAAAGATCCGAATGGTGGAGGTTTGCATATCCACGAACCTTGACTATAAAGCCCTGAGCACCCTACAATAATGAGGGGACACGACCACCGGCTCCCTACACAAGATACGGAGGGAGTCAGGGTCACCTGGGATCCAGCAAACAGAAAATAACAGATAAAGGTACCACACTTAGCTTTGAAGCAAACAGGAGGACAGAGTCAGCCAGCACACACACTCCAGGAAGAAGTATAAGCCGCCCAGAAAAGCCTTCTGGGGAATTATTTAAAGGGAAGCAATTAGTCCAACACATGACAGCCGAGAGAGACTAACGAGAGGAGGAGCTGAATACCACAACACAGAAACTCAAGGAGGAGGTTCTGAAAGGCCTCTGTCAGAGCTTCTCAGCTGTCTGGTTGTGACACACTACCAAGCAAGTGAGCATGCATCGGGCCATTTGCGCAAGTAACTCGGAGGGACTCCCTGCCTCCATCTCTACTGCATACTGCCACGGTATGCCTGGGCCCTCAGTCACATCTTCCTCATCGCCCTGGAGCTCCTCTGGCTGCTCCTGCTCCTCCTCTCCTGTCACCTGAGTAGAAAAACTACCCATTTGGCTACACATTGCCTGTGCTCCAATGTCCTCCCCCTCCTCCTACTCCTTCATTTCAGCCCCCACAAGGCTCATGTGCCCTTGAGATCTAGGCACCACGTCTCCAGTGCCCTGACCAGCCATTGTTACCAGCATCTGTCCCAGCAGTGAAGCAGTGGAATGACATTGTTCATCCTGTAGTCATTGATGGCCTTTCTCTGTTCGTATAGTCTGTCCAACATATGGAGGGTGGAATTCCAATGGGTGGAAACGTCGCACATCAGCCTATGTTGGGGGATGCTGTTCTGCCGCTGCAGCTCAAGGGGGGTGTGCTTTGGGGTGTACGAGTGGCTGAAGTGCATGCAAAGTTTCCTGGCCATTTTTGGATGTCTTGTAGTTGGGTGGAAGACTTCAGGAACTGCTTGACAACCAGATTGTACACATGTGCCATGCAGGGTGCATGGCTCAGCCTTTCTTGACCAAGCGCAGACACAATGTTCTTCCCATTGTCGGTCAACATGGTTCCGATTTTGAGTTGTCGGGGAGAATGCCAGTATTTGATTTCTTGACGAAGGACACGGAGCAGTTCCTCCCCTGTGTGACTCCGTTCGCCCAGTGAAACGAGGTGCAGAACAGCGTGACACTGCCGTGCCCTGCACATGTGGTATGCTGGAGGGGCACTGTGACTTGTCCCTGCAGTGGAGGTTGAGGACATGGTGGAGGATGAGGAGGCAGAGGCGGACATTGTCGCAGGACCAATGGCGTGACAACATGGAGGCGGAAGCGCAGAGACCTGGCCAAATTGCTGGTGTGGCTGTGCAGGAACTACATTCACCCAGTGGGCCGTAAATGACATGTACTGTCCCTGACCATAGTTGTAGCTCCACACGTCGGCGCTGCCGTGCACTTTGGCAGACACCAACAGGCTCAAGGACTGGCCCACCTTCTGTTCTACATATGTGTGCAGGGCTGGTACTGCCTTTTTGTCACTACCAAGCAAGTGAGCATGCATCGGGCCATTTGCGCAAGTAACTCGGAGGGACTCCCTGCCTCCATCTGCCACTCTCCACCTCGGCTCGGCACAAGCGATCAGTTCTCTGAAAGGTGCAGAGTCCACCACTTGGAAAGGGAGGGACTGCAGCACCAGCAACTTGGACAGGAGTACATTCAGCTTATGCGCTGTTGGATGCATGCACGCATACTGCTGTCTCTTGGCAATCGCTTCGGTGATCGATTGCTGACGGAATGACTGACGAGGAGGAGGAGGAGCAGGAGCATCTGGACCAGCAGAAGATGGGAATGACAGACAGCTCACTTCGGCTGAGGTGGTGGAGCCTTGACTGGCTAAAATCTGGTGCGTGCCACCGGGTGATGCAGCGGTAGCTGCGGCAGGATGGGCAACCACATCGGAGCCACGGTTCTCCCAGGCCACTTTATGGTGACGCTGCATATGTTGACGCAGGGCCGTGGTGCCAACATTGGCACCCTGTTCACGCTTCACCTTCTGCCTACATATTCTACATATGGCCACGTTCACCTCCTCTGGCAGCTTAATAAAAAAACTGCCACACCGCCGAGTAGGTGATTTCCCCCCCCAACAGTCCGCACTGACTGACTGCTACCGTCGCTGCCTCCGTGAACCCCTGCACCATTACTTCCCGGGCAGGTAGGCTGCTGCGAAGCAGGTTGTCTACCCCGGGCACGTTTGGCTCCCGACCTGCGATTGCTGCCACCCTGCTGACTCCCTGCCATGCTACCAGCTTGCTGTCTCATCAGCTGCCTCACAGGCAAGCTGCCACCCTCTTCTCCTGATGATGATGAAGCCTCTTCTGTACCCGGCTCCCAAGTGCGATCGGCTTCTTTATCATCGAGTAGTTTCTGCACGTCACTGATGTCGTCCTCAACGGTCTCTGGGTCAGGACCCTGACCGCTCGCAACACCACCTCCCACGCCACTCTCCTCATCACTGCTTGCCCACCTAGCGGAGAAAGTGGCTGATGTCTCCTACAGATCTTGGATGGGCAGTAGCTGCTGACTGTCCTCTAGTAGCTCTTCCTCTCTGAAAAGTGGAGTGGAGCCTACAGCATATATTACTTCTTGCAGTGAGGGAACAGCAAAAGAAAGAGGCAGGTTAAGGACAGGTGAGGGCACAGGGACTGCTCCCAGGCCATGCCAACTAAGGGTTGTGTCTGACGAACACACCGACTGTTGGCTGGAGGTGTCTGATGTCACTTGGGACGAAGTGATTGACCGAGTCAACCATTCAAGAACCGCTGGGTTGCTGGTCAAGACACGACCGCTAGATGACACCGGGAGCTCAGGCCTCTCGCTGCGACTCCTGCTGCCACGCCCCCTTACTCTGCTGTGACCTCTGCCTGGGCCAGAAACATTTAGGCCTCTGCCACTCATCTGTGCAGGGCCTGGCACTTGTCTGTCTGACATACTTTTAGCTGAAATAAATAAATTAAAAGCAAATTAAAACAGGCCACTAAACGCTTTTGCCACAAATAAGTGCACCAGTGAAGTGCATATATGTTTTTTTTCTGTACTGAAATAGGCCAATAAACTCTCACAAATAAATGCAACAGTGAAGTGCGTATATTTTTTTTTCCTTTTTGTACTGAAATAAGCCACTAAACTCTTTCTACACAAATAACTGCAAAAGTGAAATGTGTATATATTTTTCTTTTTCCACAGATATACAGTGCCTTGCAAAAGGATTCAACCCCCTTGACTTTTTTCGTATTTTGGTGCCTTACAACCTGGAATTAACATGGATTGTTTGAGGATTTGCCCTGCAGAGATTAAAGACGCTGGGATTTTAAATGCGAATTTTAAGAGCATGTTTGTGAGTATGTGCCAATACATTTTTAAATTAAAAACTGTCGGAGCTTCACTATTGTAGGAGCTACTTGTATTCACAGAAACCTCTAAGAAAACGAAAATAACAGTGGATTTACCTGGGGTATATCTGAATTAAGTCCGTGGTTAGACCCTGCGTGATTGCATGCGAACGTGGATCTCCGTTAAAACCAATTCAACCAGCTAAGGAGGATATCACATACACGCCTTGGTTTACACAGTGCTGTGTAAGTATAATCTGTGCAGTGCAGGTTAAATAACGGTACGGACTTACACTATCTTAACTTTTATTAGTTGCAGGATATCCATATATAGGATATTTGCAGCCCCCGGTTCTCTTTCAAAAAGGAAAAGGAAGAAAGAAAAAACTGTTTGTATACTGGCCTTGATCATATGCGCGGTCCGAATTCTATATCTATATATGATAGATTTGATGTTGCTCCTGGGGATCATCAAAGATTTTGATATTTTTTTTATAACCTAACCCTGACTTGTTCTTCTCAACAACATGGTCCCTTACTTGTTTGGAGAGTTCCTCGGTCTTCATGGCAGTGTTTGATTAGTGATGCCTCTTCCTTAGATGTTGCAGCCTCTGGGCCCTTTCAAAAAAGGTGTGTATATGTAATGACAGATCATGTGACACCTAGATTGCAGACAGGTGACATCATTTCACTAATTATGCGACTTCTGAAGGTAATTGGTTGCACCAGAGCTTTTTATGGGCTTCCTAACAAAGGGCGTGAATACATACGCACAGGACAATTTCCTGTTTTCTATTTCTAAACAATAGTTTTATTTATATATTTTTCTCATTTCACTTCACCCACTTAGACTATTGTGTTCTGATCCATCACATAAAATTCAGATTAACAAAACATTGAACTTAAGGCTTTAATGTAACGAAATACGAAAAAAGTCAAGGGGGTGAATACTTTTGCAAGGCACTGTAAGCCACTAAATGCTTTTCAACATAGCACTTGCACCCCAAGAACAAATAGTTGGAATGACAGAGCTGTCTAATGGCTATTTGGATCCCCAAATAATGTTTCCCTGCAATTGTAAATCGCTTTTCTTTTTCACAATGAGGTTTTCCTATTTCTGTCCCGAGCGACTTCAGATGTCTCTCCCTGCACTAAGATGCTGTGAAATCATTCCCCCCTATCCTTTCCCTGCACTTATAAATCGTTTAAAAAATTTTTTTTTTCACAATGAGGTTTTTCCAATTTCTGTCCCTAGCGCCTTCTCACATCTGTCCCTGCACTCTGAACGCTGTAAAATGTCTGACGCCGTATGTATAGGGCTATGACATCACAGGGCTGTCTGGCTGTTGATTGGCTGCATGAATGGCATTATGGGTCAGCCCGCCTTCCCAGAGTTCTTTGCCCCATGTCCTCACACATATAGCCACCATTGGAGCTGCCATTTTAGGAACAATTGCGATTCGTTACCACGAAGTGTGAGGAAATTTGCATTCCTTGCGAATCAAATTTTTACTGAAATTCAGATAGAATTCCACTTCGTCTGATTCGATTCGCTCATCTCTAGTCATCATGCTTGCCGGGCATGGTGACATCATCACTGATGAAGTCACTGCGCCCGACAAGTGTGCTGGTGTGGTGGCGTTTTACCTCACCCTGTGAAAGATTTTGCACAGTTCCTGCAATCAAGATGGCCGCTACAGCCTCTTGGCACGCAAATGGATAAGCTGATTATTTTTCAGGAAATATTGATTTGTTGCCATGAAGTGCGAAGAAATTCGGCTTTGTGGTGTATCAAATTTTTCCTGAAAAACGGATCGAAGTCAATTCGTGTTCGCTCAACACTAGTAGTGGCAGCAACAGTCTAGTACGGGACATGATGGACAGGAAAACAGTAGCAAAGCATCACTGAGCTGGTGATATATATCCAGTCCCACTGTCTGTGGCATACTCCAGACAGGGGTGTCTGCAAATGTTTTGGTTTGTTCATATTGTTATTTAACATATTAACAGTAGCATCTAAAGATTTGGTTGTCAGGGACAGCATTAACCACCCTGTTCATCTCCTCTTGATAGGAGTGGGATGGTCCTGCTTCCTGTCAAGAGAAGGAGATCTAGGTAGGACAGGGAGAAGGAATGAAGCATGTGCTTTAAATCCTATACTCCTGTGAGAAAATGAATCCAGAGAGACTGCAAGAACACCAGGTAACTTGAAAAGCTACAGTGTTATATAGTCAGCAGAGTGACCAGCAAGCCACAGCTCTACAGACCTTGCTGCAGGTGAGAGACTACAGTTCAGACACCCATCACTTAGATAACAGGCCACACCAACTCAAAGCCTGCATTACACTGTGGACACACATATCCCCAAGTACCAGTTTATAGCTGTCAGCCAGAAGAGCAAGAGAGAGTTCTAAGCAAGATAGCCTATCTGAGATGCCTTAGTTGCCACTTTGCCCGCCATCCTACCTCATTACCTCATCATTAGAGATGAGCGAATCAAAGTTAACAAAGTGAAATTCTATCTGAATTTCAGGAAATATTTGTATGTTCCAAAATTGAATTTCCTTGTGCTTTGCGGTAACGTATAGTATTTTTTCTAAAATGGCTGCTGCACATATTAGAAAGAGGAAGTAAGAAGCCCGAGAACGAGGGATCACCCATAATGTTGTGCAGCCACCCAACCAGCAGATAGCCAGCCCTGTGATGTTACAGCCCTATAAAAAGTCTCCTCCTGCCCGGTCTCCACCATTTTCCAGTGAACTTGGTGCAGGGAGAGACGTTACAGGCACTAGGGACAGTGTTTAGGAAATACTTTATTCACCAAAAAATTATTTTGAACAGTTCAGGGACAGATTATTAATAGTGTAGGGATATAATAGGGAGGCATTATCCACACAATAGGGAGAGAGCAATAGGAGCTATTCTATTACACCTTGCTGTACTAATTGGGGTTAAAAAATGTTCTAATACTACAGATTTTAGGTTGTTTGCATTCTTTTATACATATATTATTCCATTAATCCTTGATTCTCTTATTTGGGTGAAACTGCGGCCTGATGATACAGATTTGGGGGGGTTCACATTCTTTTAAATATAATTCATTCCGTTAATCCTTGATTGTGTAAATAGGGTGAAATTGTGTGAAGTTCAGAGAACTGATGGCTTGAGCCGAGCCAAGGTGGAGAGTCCCAAGGCGTCATTACTTATCTAAAAAGGCTGTACGAGCCCTGCACATGTTTGTTTAAACAGAAGGTGGGCAAGTCCTTGAGTCTGTCAGTGTCTGCTAAAGTTCACGGCAGCGCCAACGTGTGGAGCTGTAACTACGGTCAAGGACAATATATGTACTTTACTGTCCACCTCAGCAACTTAGCCAGGTGATAGCACGGGGCGCCTCTGCCTTCTCAATCTGTGAGTCCTGTGCCAATGTCCTCTTCTGCCTCCACAACCTTGTCCTCAGCCTCCACTGCAGGTACAATTCGGAGTGCTCCTCCAGCATACACCTATGCAGAGCATGGCAGTGTCATACTATTCTGCACCTGGTTTCCTAAGCGAACGGAATCACACCAGAGAGAAACTGCTCCGCATCCTTCAAGAGGAGATTGAATCCTGGCTCTCTCCTCTGTAACTGAAAACCGTAACACTGGTAAGCATCACCAACAACGGGAAGAATTTTGAGTCGACACTGCGTAAAGTAAGGCTGACGCATGCTCCCTGCTTGGCAAATGTCTTTAATCTGGTTGTATAAAGCGGTTCCTGAAGTCTTCCTCTCAACTCCAAGACATCCTGAAAACAGTTAGTAAACTGTGCATGCACTTCAGCCACACTTATACTGCAAAACATGCCCTCCTTGAGCAACAAAGGCAGAATAGCGTTCCCAAACATCATCTGATATGCAATGTTTCCACCTCTTTTAGCTACACCCTCCACATATTGAACCAAGCAAAGGAAAGTCATGACTAGTGATGAGCGGGAGGTGCCATATTTGATTTTGCGATATTTTGCGAATATTCGATTGAATATTCGTGTTATATTCGTCGAAATCGAATATTCGTAATTATTCCAATTATCACGAATAATATGCGATTTAATTAATCGCGTATTGCAATTTTTTTCTTTTGATAGTATAAGGCAACGTTCCTATGACTGACTATGGCTAGGCTAATATGTGTATTTTACGAAATTTCATAATATTGCTCTAACTTCGTCTTTTAGAATATTACGAATATTCTAAAAGACGAAGTTAGAGCAAAATTAAAAAATTTCGTAAAATACACATATAGATTGTAATTTAGCTAATATAGTGCTATAATCCTTTTTTTTTCTCTAATTTTTTTTGCCTCTTCTGAACTTAAGTTTTGTAAAATATGTACACTATTAAAAAAATTACTATAGCAGTATATTAGCTTAAATACAATCTATGTGTATTTTATGAAATTTCGTAATATTGCTCTAACTTCGTCTTTTAGAATATTCGTAATATTCTAAAAGACGAAGTTAGAGCAATATTAAGAATATACGTAAAAAGTTGAAATCGCAATTCGATTATTATAACTTGAATTAATCGAATTGCAATTTCAACTTAACACTGCTATATCCCATATTTGTTAATCCTAGCCTATGGAATATAGCAGTGCTAAGTTGAAATCGCAATCCGATTAATTCAAGTTATACTAATCGAATTGCGATTTAAACTTAGCACTGCTATATTCCATATTAGGCTAGAATCAACGAATATGGAATATAGCAGTTAAGTTGAAATCGCAATTCGATTAATTCAAGTTATAATAATCGAATTGTGATTTAAACTTTTTACGTATATTCTTAATATTGCTCTAACTTCGTCTTTTAGAATATTCGTAATATTCTAAAAGACGAAGTTAGAGTAATATTACGAAATTTCGTAAAATACACATATAATATGGAATATAGCAGTGCTAAGTTGAAATCGTAATCCGATTAATTCAAGTTATAATAATCGAATTGCGATTTAAACTTAGCACTGCTATATTCCATATTAGGCTAGAATTAACGAATATGGAATATAGCAGTAAGTTGAAATCGCAATTCGATTATTATAACTTGAATTAATCGAATTGCGATTTCAACGTAATTCTCGAATCCGACAGTACATTCTAGTATATGGAGACGTTCCCATGGTGATGGGGACGCTCCATGAGCATGGAAGTCGGCAGAAGCGGCAATGGGCACTGACTGGAACAGCCAGGAAGCCAGGAATCCAAAGGACAGGTAAGAACAACTTTAGGGAAGTGGGAAAGAAAAAAAATATAACAAATAAAAAAATAATTTAAAAAAAAACACATTCGATTTGGCGAATATATAGAACTATATTCGAAATATTCGCGAAATCTCGAAGTCACGATATTCGAGAAAAAAATTTGCAATTCTAATATTCGCGCTCAACACTAGTCATGAACGATTTCTTGATAATGCAGGCGGAAAGGAGTACTACTGTCACAGACGTACCGAGACATTCGGACATCCCCGCGACAGTGAGTGGCAGGAGATCTTTGAGACTGGCAACACATGGTTTTATCTGACATGTTTACCTCGTGGATCAATAGGCGTCTGTGTTGTTTCTGGTACTGGCCACACCCTTAACTTCCAGGTGTTGCTATTGTGGTCATTTAGCTTTCCCTATTTATACTGTAGTTGTTTCTCCCACAATGATGTGCAGTTTATAGCTTCAGTTGGACCTGTGGATAGCTGGTGTTTGGATCTCGACTTGAGTTCATGGTGCTGCCATAGCTTCTTGGAAGTTAAGTGTTACATTTCTCTTTTGTATTTTATTTTGACTTTCCTGTGTGTTGCATTTCCTTATTGTTTTGTATTAGGACTCAGGGAGACTCCCGTTCAGCCTTCCATTTGGAGGAACAGGTTGTCTCATTCCTGTCATTAGTACCAGGGTCCTTTAGGGTTAGATAGGACTTTAGGTATTCCTGTGTATAAACTCACCTACTGTACCTTTGGGGTCTGTTCATACTGGTAGCCAGTCAGGGCTTTGGCTAGTTTTTTCACTAGGAGGTGTCCATCTTCCTTCCCTAGTTTGCGTGCCATTTGCTCAGGCCCTTTGAGGAGGGTAGGGGGGGGGGGGCAGGAGCAGCACCAGCTCTATTAGCAGCAACTTAAGCTTGGAGTCTTTGATGAGCACTTTTCTTCACCTGCCTACTGAAGAAACCACCCACCAGCAGCAGCAGCAAGATATGGAGCAGAACCTAAATCAGCAGGTGGTGGCATACTTGGACTGCACCCTGCCACACATCCAAGATCCCCTGGACTACTGGGCAGCCAAACTTGATATGTGGCCGCAACTGGCCTAGATTGCCCTGGACAAGCTTTCCTGCCTGGCCAGTAGTGTGGCATGGGAGCAGATGTTTAGTGCAGAAAACTCGCCTTTCCCTCAAAATGTTGAGAGACTGACCTTTGTAGCGATCAATCAGGTATGGATCAGCCAGAATTTCCACACACCAGTGCCTGATGCATCACACTAGATCATTCTGGGTGCCATACCAAAACTTTGCAAAATCTTTGAAGCTTCCAAATTAAATTTTTCAAAACTTAACAAAGTTGATCTGTGGCAGCTATGCACCCAAATGAAACACCTGCACGCAGGCAACAGGACGTTCTGCGTCATTTTGTAGCCCGAATTCAACTGTATGAATGGTGAGGCCCGAAAAATTTGAGACGGTTCCTGCACATTGTCTTCCACCTGGTTCCCTGCTGAAAGCACAGTTTTGGCACCGGCGGTCCATGGGTATCCATCTTCAACCTCAACCTCTTGCACATCAGGCAAACAGTGTGAGCCCCAAGTCATGTAGCAGTCACTTATGCTTTTTGATGACTCTGCTGGCGGGGGTTCCGTGGGCCATCCACATAGCCTTGCTCAAAAAGTGGAAGTGATGCCCAACCACTTATGTTTGAGGAAGAGGATGTGGGAGGACCGCCGCAAACAGGTGTCAACTGCTACAGCTTTCTGAAGTGTGCAGACTGGCAAGGAGGGTAGGAGTGAGGAGTGGGTGGAAGATGATGTGGAGGATGAGACCTCACATGGAAGCAAGGTCATCTGAGTGACATGTGCAATTCGGAGGAAGGGGTGGTGGTCACGCAGTGCCAACCGCACAGCAAAAGCGGGAGCAGGGTGCAAAAGCACTGCAGCCAGCTCCTACTCAGTACGCCTGCTACTGCATACCGCGCTGAGGGAAAGAGCACACCAAAGCCAGCTGAAAGGAGTTCCTTGGTGTGGCAGTTCTTCAGACAATGTGCTGACGATAGGACATGGGTGGTTTGCACGCTGTGCAGTCAAAGCCTGAAGCGAAGCATACCGTATTTTTCGCCCCTATAAGAAGCACCGGCCCATAAGACGGTTTTTGAGGAAAATAAGAAAACAATATTTTGAACCAAAAGGTTCAACCTGAACTGGGTGGGTGAGCCAGGGGGACCATATACAAGTGCTACTCTGAGGGAGAGGGGAAGGAAGAGCCTGATGGTCTTGACCTCAAAAGAAGGAAATAAGAGTGAAGGAAGCCATAGTGTATTGCTCAAATCCTTTAAATGTACAACAAGAAGAGGTGCTGTCCAAACCTTACACTGTCATGTACTGTGCAGCTATTTTATTTATTTTTTCTTGGTAAATATTACTGTATTTTGTCTGTTGTGCTTCAATAGTGTATGGAATGATCAGGCAGTACACAGATCCCTCCAGTTCCACAACCTTTAATGATCATCATTCAGTTAAAGGATCAGTTAATAATTATCCATAATGTGCCTTTAATTATACACACAAATGTCTAAAATCTTGCACGTCATCAAAATTATAGCCACATGGAGTCCATTAAATTGCCCAACCAAAATTGTGCCTTTTTTTGGGCGGCTTCCGGAGGAATGTTTTCTCTTTAAATAACACTATAGTATGTATAAATTTCTTATCTTCAATGGAGCTTAAAGGGCCTCTGTCAGCGTGATTAACCCTATTAAACCAGGCATATTGTTAATTAAAACCATACTTTTCTTTTGCCTGTATGTCAATCAGCTGCAGAGATATCTTAATTTTTATTCATATGAAAATAAGTCAGTTTCAGCATCTGGGAGCTGGAATAAGTCTTTGGAGCACTGCTTCTATAATGTCCATGTGTTCTGCACACTCCCCCTCCCTGTGATTGAAAGGCATAGAAATCAAGCATGCTGAGGTGAAATTAGGTGAAATCTTGCTTCTAATATCTGTGACACGCAGCTCTGGTTCAAATTTCACTTTTACACAGAGAAACAGGTCTTGAACTAGATATGAGGGTATTATATATGAGTATCAAGAAAGATGTAAAATTCATCCTAGAGCTGCATAGCATTATATTATATACACTAACCATAACCTAGCAAGTACAGTATTTCTTGCAGCAGGCCATTTTGCTATTGGCATAAGCTTTTAATGTCTATCAACTTTTATTATGGATTAAATAAAGGAAGAAAAAATATAATTGATGAAAAAAAATGCCATGTCTTATGATTTGAACCTGAGACCATCTATATGGAAGACAGAATGCTTAACTCCAGGCTATAGAACTTCCATGTTGGAGAGAGAGAGGTTTTCTATGTTTAGAAAGCTAATACATATTACTTGTTTCTTAATTGGCACAATATATATAAACTAGTGATTTGTATTAGCTTTCTAAGCATAGAAAACCCCTCCCCTCAATGGACTTGGGCTACAGCCTGGTAGTAAATATTCTGCCTTCCATATTAAGGGTTAAAGGTTCAAATCTTTAAAGAAACTTGTATTTCTCCCTCAATTAAAGTTGATTAAAATTAAATGGCCTGATGCTAAACTTGCAAGGCTGTAAGTAGGGTGTATATCATACTTTAGGATGAAGTTTACTTATTTACTGATACTTATACATAATACCCCCCTTATCTAGTTCAAGATCTGTTTCCCAGAGTTGATTGTTACAGATATGCCAACATAAAGTAGACATATGGGGAATGTTAAGTAATAAATATTTTATGAGGTATCACTTTCTGTTTTAAAAGCAGAGAAATTGAAATTTAGAAAAATTTTCAAAATGTTTGGTAAATTTGGGATTTTTTCATAAATAAAGGTGAGATATAGTACAGACCAAAAGTTTGGACACACCTCATTCAAAGAGTTTTCTTTATTTTCATGACTATGAAAATTGTAGATTCACACTGAAGGCATCAAAACTATGAATTAACACATAAGGAATTATATACATAACAAAAAAGTGTGAAACAACTGAAAATATGTCATATTCTAGGTCCTTCAAAGTAGCCACCTTTTGCTTTGATTACTGCTTTGCACACTCTTGGCATTCTCTTGATGAGCTTCAAGAGGTAGTCACCTGAAATGGTTTTCACTTCACAGGTGTGCCCTGTCAGGTTTAATAAGTGGGATTTCTTTCTTTAAAACAGGTCCTTAATATTTATTAGAATACATACGATGACAGACTACGCCCTCCCAGTGGTCTACAGGCTGGCTCCCTCTCACAGTCTAGAACCTCCCGCTGTTTATGTTTCTTCACAGCAGTGACTTGAATACTGATACTCTGTAGCGACTCCAGCCTCAGAGCGCTCTGGCTGACGGTCTGTATCTATTTACGTGTTTAGCTCAAATTAACTCCTGTTACGGAGCTCCCTGCCTGCCGACCACTGACTCTAAAAACACACACACACATACAGACATCCTGCATCCCGACATGTTTCGCTGGAGATCCAGCGTCTTCAGGGGATAATGCAGGTATGTGTGTTGGGGCGGGGACCGTCTTTTAACAGTTCGGTAACCGATGACGTCTACCTCGCTGCTTACTGTGTGCTAAATCGCCCCCTCCTTCTTTAAAGTCCGATTCGGAAAGGCTTACCTTATCTTAGGTTAACGCCTTCCAGCCGCCTCTTGCTTGGATCATCTTATCCCTCTCTCAGAGCTCCAAGCGGTCCACGCATGCGCGCCAACTTAGAAAAGATTTCCTTCCATATCTCAGTACCGCGCATGATCTGCTACTTAATTTCGTATCTCCCATTCTTCTCCGTACTGCAGATGCAGAATACTTCGTTATCTTCGTTTTGTGGAATATGACGAATACATTCGTCATATTCGCTAATTCTACCAAGCCAACCATAGTAAACCAGGTCCAAGTTGAAATCGCAATTCGATTAATTCAAGTTATAATAATCAAATTTTGATTTTAACTTAGCACTGCTATATTCCATATTAGGCTAGAATTAACGAATATGGGATATAGCAGTACTAAGTTAAAATCGAAATTCGATTATTATAACTTGAATTAATCGCATTGCGATTTCAACGTAATTCTCAAATCCGACAGTACATTCTAGTATATGGAAACGTTCCCATGGTGATGGGGACGCTCCATGAGCACGGAAGTCGGCAGAAACGGCAACGGGCACTGACTGGAGCAGCCAGGAAGCCAGGAATCCAAAGGACAGGTAAGAACAACTTTAGGGAAGTGGGAAAGAAAAAAATATTACAATTAAAAAAATAAATAAAAGAATATTCGAAATATCGAAAGTGCCGATATTCGCGAAAAAAATTCAATATTCGAATATTCGCGCTCAACACTATTCATAATATTGCTGTTATTTTTCATTTTAGAGTCTCATCCAGGCAGTGAATTATATACATATTACAGAAATGTCTACTTCTTTATTTTTGTCCTGTGACTTTTAATAAAGCAGTTTAACAGGTTATCCTATTATGTTAATATATCAGTTAAATTTAACCCATTGGACTTCATTAATATACCATTGTAAATTGTCAATACCAGTGTGTAGTGACACACTTCACGCGCCTTGGGACGCCTTTCACTTTTCATCTATGTCTTCATGCCTCCTCCCAGTGGAGCTCCTTCTTTTTTCCTAAGAAGAGCCAACAATAACCCATGTACATCAGAAATATGGTTACAACCTACTCTATAAAGACCATTTAACTAGCCTAACCACTTAAATGCTCATTAAACCATAATGGTGTCCAGGCCAACAGCTTTGGTTGATTCCTTATTTTTTTTAATAAGGCTTAGGAGTTCTTCAAAGATTTAACAAATAAAATCTTTCTCCAACTTAAATTTTTCAGGTGCCCATACTCTAAAAGTTGAACTATGTCTCAATAGTTGCCTGAGATGGACCAAATAGTTGAAAGATTATTTTCACCCACAAAGTAAGAAAATAAATTTGGGACACTAAAAATATTTCCTAATACTGTATCTGGAAATGAAATAACTCCACTCTCTCTAGGTAGACTTAGGCATTCCAATTTCATCCTTATCCTTTTACTGCCCCAGATGAATACATTAAAGATGGCAACTATTTTTTAACAACCCATGTGTGACAGCCTGATACCCCGACTGGGTTCCTCCGTCAGAAAACAGTTTCCCCTCCGCTGGAAACCGAATTTCAGTGCCCTCGCCCCAAACCTGCCTAATAATTGGACAGAGCCAATATATGAGGACAGAACGCTTAACTCCTCAATCATGAGGCAACACCAATGTTGAATAGTAAATCAAGGACTGACTTTATTGAAGACCAACTCAGTATATATACAGTTCAACAAGTCAACCATTAACAGCATGCAAACAGACATCCCCTCCCCAGTGTCTTAATGAAAGAATAGGGAGAGAGGAGATACATGTGATGGGATTATCTCCTGAGTGTATCATAGGGTGATCTACTCCTCTACACCGGAGTCCTCTATTTCTAGAGTCAGCTAACTTAATCTCATCACTAACACAATAGAACAAAGGGACAAATAAACTAACACAATTCATTGGGAGTCTCAGTGCAGAGTTAACCCTTTTTGTGTTGCGGGATTCACACCCTGCCCCTCTAATGGGCAATAGGAAAAATGTGGATTATAACTCTGCACATAAATCAGGGTTAATAGTTCCTTGTAACCCCAAGAGGTCTGAGGGGGGTTTCCATAGTTCTGGGTCCATTGTCTGTAGGTAGGAGTATAGCCCTCAGACTTCTCCAGCAGCCCCAGTGACGGTTCAGTCCGTCACACCATGTACTATGGAATTCAAGATTGTCTTCATGTTGATGATTTGCATAACAAGTGTCAGTGTCAGAATTGTAACTGCCATGAGGAGAAGCTTTAGGCAGAAAACCTGATGCATAGCTGTGTTGGTGGTGGTAGTATTAGCAGTATTTCTTCTGGCACTGTGGTGATGGCAGGGGCAGTGGTAGCTGAGGTGGCAGTGTCAGTCAGGGAAAATACAGAGGAGGGAATTGTGAACGAGGCAAGGAACCCATAAGGACATATCACGGTAAGGACTATGATGATTGTGTGTTGGACGGACCTAAAAGGCGGGTTGCAATCGAGGACGCCGTGCTCTCTGGTGCCCAGAAGGAGTCCAGGCGGCAATCCACAGATGCCCCCCACCCCATAAGTGCCATCAACAGATGCCCCCCACCCCATAAGTGCCATCCACAGATGCCCCCTGACCCCATAAGTGCCATTCACAGATGCCCCCCCATAAGTGCCATTCACAGATGCCCCCCCCCATAAGTGCCATTCACAGATGCCCCCCCATAAGTGCCATCCACAGATGCCCCCCCATAAGTGCCATTCACAGATGCCCCCCCATAAGTGCCATCCACAGATGCCCCCCCACCCCATAAGTGCCATTCACAGATGCCCCCCCACCCCATTAGTACCATTCACAGATGCTCCCCCCATAAGTGCCATCCACAGATGCCCCCACCCCCATAAGCTGGGTAATAGGTCAGTGATAATATCTGAGATTGGAAAAGCTGGGTAATAAGTCAGTGATAATATCAGACACCGGGAAAGCTGGGTAATAAGTCAGTGATAATATCTGAGACCGGGAAAGCTGGGTAATAAGTCAGTGATAATATCTGAGACCGGGAAAGCTGGGAAATATGTCTGTAATAATATTGTACACCGGGAAAGCTGGGTAATAAGTCTGTGATTGTATCGGACATCGGGAAAGCTGGGTAATAAGTCAGTGAATATATCTATCTATATCTAGCACAGATCATATGGCTACTAGCTAACATGCATTTGGGCTGTAGTGATTTATTGTTTTTGCTGCACAGAATGGGTTTGTAACACAGGTTTTATGTGTAAAAGTGTATTAGAATGCAGGACAGCCACAAGTTACTACATTAGTTCACTAGCATTGGTCAGTGGTCACTGAGTGATTCCCCAGCAGGGGGATGGGCTTTACATACTCTGCAGGCTGCCAGACTGATGACTCATCCACAAGGACTGAGCTCTCAGGGTGAGTCATGAGGAGGCGTGGCCTTCACTCAACTGCCTGAGCCAAACCAGGAAGTTATCAGGACATCTACTGCTGGGAAGATTGAAAAAGCAAGATGGGACAACCCCTTTAATTATGGTAAAAGTGGTGCAGTCTCATGCCTTCACCAACATTATTACTTCTGGCCAGCTTTCTGTAACCATTGTCTCATTTTTAAAAATAAGTTCACTTCTGCAACTTCATCCACATTTTATTTTGTTCTGTGGCAGTAGGACTTCTGGTCAACTCTCTGTGTAAAACTTGTCTTGTTTTTAAAATGTTGTGCACTTCCACGCCTTCATCCAAATTGAATTCTATTCTATGGCATATGACATGTGTGCTTCTGGCCAGCTGTCCGTAGTCTCATATTTACAATAAAATGTCACAGACTTCTGCGCTTTCACCAAAATTGAATTGTGCAGTTGTACTTCTGTCCAGCTGTACGAAAAACATGACGTTCTACTAATGTGGCGTAGCTCCGTGCCTTCACCAAATTTTATTCTGTTCTATGGAAGTAATACGTCTGGTTAGCTGTTCATAAAATATGGCCCGTCCTTCTCCAACTGTGGAGCAGTTCAGCGCCTTCACTCAAATTTGACATTTTATTATGTCCTATGGCAGTAGTATATCTGGCCAGCCGTCTGTAAAACTTGTTTTGTCGTTCTCTAAATGTGGAATAGTTCCACTACTTCAACAAAATGGCTGGGTGCGCCTGGCAGTGTATTCTAGTTGCAGATATTGCCTTATAACACAGCTGCAGCTGCTGAAGAACATCAAAAGCAGCTACATGGAAGGGCATACATTTTTTTTTTTTTTGCCATTTGAACAGAAATGAAGTTTTTTTTTTTATGTGTTGGGTGGGTAAATAGGCTCAAGACTTTACAACACCTGTTCCAGCATCCAGGGGACAGATAGAATTTAATATCTCCGTAAAACCATGAACTACCAGTCTGAAATATGTTTTAGGGCATCTCTAGACAGTTTTTTTTTATTTATTTTGGGCTTGGGAAAATAGAATATATGTGTGTCTTACAATACAAACAGTAGCAATTTATTTCTCAAGTAATAACATGAAATACTAGGCCAAAATACGCATAAGGGCATCGCCAGGCACTTTAAATGATGACATTGTGTAATGGATGACTCACTAAAAATAATATCACAAAAACAAAGACAGGTGCACTATGTGGTCTTACTAACCCTCGTACTGGTGTAAAATTGAGAATTAGCCAACATATCCTGCTTGGAGGACATGTCTGAGCCCGAGCACAAAGCAAAGGTTTCTCAAGTAGCTCAGGACCTAACGCTAAACCTACATGGGCCGTATGGGCAATACCAGGAGCCAGTGGGCGAATTACAGGAGCGCAAGGTCCGACTCACAGAAATCTCCTAGTAACCTCCAGCATGTGACCATGCATACAATGGGAGGAGGGAGAGAGCTCCCCACCCAAGACTGTCTGATATAGCCCGGGCCTCACATGTGCACCAGAATGCTGACTGTGGATGGAAATAAAGGCACATTCAGACTAGGAGTTTCTACACCTCCAAAAAATTCTAAATACAAACTGGCAGGACATGTTGGCTAATTCTCAATTTTACACCAGTATGAGGGTTAGTAAGACCGCAGAGTGCACCTGTCTTTGTTTTTGTTATATTATTTTTACTGTTTATCACATCCACACAATTGCTATCATGTCTCCTGCAGGCATCCTCCATTGTATGCATTTTTGCTGGGGATTGCCATTAGCAACGGACCACAAGTGCAGGATCTGCCCCCTGGTATAGATGCACCACTGCATATGGGGTTGAGCACTTTCTGCTTTTTAATACCACTCCAATTTGTAGTTTGTAAATAGATGACTCACTCCTACTCTCAGACACAGCAGGATGATGTGGAGGTGACTTTTGAGTCTGAAGTCAGGAACCACAGCGATGTTCCTTCTCCTCATCCTTGCAGCCCCAGAGAAGGCTTTTAATGAAGTCTTCTCTGTCTTCACTGCCACTTCCTAGTATGGACACATTGCTTTTTGCCAAGAAGTGGCAAGAAAATCCTACCATTCCCTACAGCAGATAGTCAAGAGAGTCTCCCTGTTAACGACTTGTGTGAAAGCAGTGACCGCTTGGTCTGCTTTGGAGGTACAGAAGGAGACTTGCACCCCATGCATAGCTGTGATGGTAATACTGGCATCTGTAGCCACGGCATTGGCGGTGGGGGCAGCGACAGTGGCAGTCAGGACAAATGCAGAGCAGGGGATGGGGGCCAAGGAGCCCGCCATGATAATGTGGATCTCAGTGTGAGAATGGCCATAGGTGGAGGTGGGAGGAGGAGCGCGAGGTACAACTGTAAGTGGCATCAGCTGTGAGCAGGAAAAGCATCTAGATGTAATGAAAACATTCAGTACTGCTCCAGTGCCCCTTCTGAGCTTGGGCCTGAAGCAGTCACTTCCTGTGCTTCCCTGATAGCTATGCCACTATTTTAGACCCTCCCTATCAGTGCAAAATGTGGGAGTGTTTTGCTCCCTCCAAAAGGGTGGCCAAATTACATTAGTATCAAAAAACTGTGTACGCAGCTTGCTGCAGCCTTCGGTAAACAGACGCCTGCTGCCAGCATGTCTAAAAGGTAAGCCCTCCTCTTTCAAATTCACCCCTCCCGCCACCACAGGCATCAATAGCTGCATGAGCAGGAGCAGCAGCAAGTTCAGTTTCTGCAATATGATGGAGCAGTTTTGCCAGAGCCGTGCCAGACTGAGGCAAATCAGAAAGCTGAGACCTCACACCTCAATGTCCAGGTTCAGGCCTACCTACACTGGCCAGTCTCCAACACAAAACCTGTTCCCTGACCCATGAATTTCTGGCCAGGCAAACTGGAACTTAACTGGCACAGTACGCTTTCTTTTTTGCCAGTCTCCAGTGTCATCTTGGAGAGGGTTTTCAGCACCGCATAAGTGTGGTGACACCCAAACGGACCAAGTTGTCCTCTGCCAGTGTCCAAAACATCACTTTTGTAAAAATGAACCAAGTCTGTACTGGGGAGGATGTTCACAATCTTCAGGCTGAGGCCGATGAATAGATCTGGCATTGCTTACAGTTGCTGACTACTGCCCCCATCATGCCACTGCTGCTGCCTGCCTACCATCATGTTCCATACAGATGCTATCTCCACCATGCTACTGCCACCATAATGCCACTCCTGCAGCCTGTCTATCATCGTAAGGCAGCTGCGGCTGCCTCCATTATTCCACTACCACCTTCATGCCACTGCTTCTGCCTACCTGCCATCATGTTTAGTACAGCTGCTGCCTCCATCACGTCACTGCTGCTGCCTGCCTACCAATATAATAAAAGTCAAATAAAAAATCCTTGTCGTAGTCTCTACCATACAAAATGCTGCTGGATTGTTGTGAAGTACGTCCTTCCCCACTTATAGTTATCTGTAAACAGATTTCCGTTGCTTTTTTAAGAGACAGGACATCCTTTTCCACCAATATTTCTGGAAACCACTCAAACATCCTTCTACACTGGTCATTGTAACCCAAGGAAACGTCTCCGACTCCTGATCTTCTGACCTTTCTCACTCAAAAGAAGGGAAGAAGCAAAGATCCCAATAGTGAAACTCCATCACTTTATATATCACACAAAAGGCAATTTATTAGAATCACCGTATATAAAAAAACAGGGGGTCATTTATTAAGGCCGGCGTTTTAGACGCCAGTCTTAATAAAGCCCCCGCGCTGGTGGTGGATTGCCAAAGTTTTGAAGAGGCGCCGGCCTCTTCATAACTTCAGCATATCCAGTGCCAGTTCAAAACATAAGACAACTTCCTTGGTGTAGACAATGATTAATGAGACGGATAAATGAGACGGGCTGCTGCTTCCTCCATCATGCTGCTGCTCCTCTCTGCTTATCCTCTACTGCCACAATTATTAAAGCTATGCATCTGCCACTACTACCACCCATAGACAGCCGATCTACTGCCTTGTATGCTTGTATGTTCCATGCTGTGCTGCTTCTACTGCCGCTACTATTGTGGCCACATGCCTCTAATACCCGTTTCACATCCACACTGCTCTGCTTCCAATTTTTCTGGGGTCATTCACAACGAGTCACTTTTGCTTCTGACAATGAACACTTGTGTGTGTTGTATGGGCAGCATTCTGACCCTGTCAAGGCGTAATTATTGGACGCTTGGGCCCCAAGCCATGTTTTTTGAAAGTTTTTTTTTATCATCTCAACGTGTATGTTTGAACACCATCTGCCCCTGATGAGGGACAATTTTTGAAAGCTTTGGAATATGAAAAACAGAAAACGTGTGCCGGCGTTGTGTGTTTTTAAACACACTGTATATTAACGCCGTCAGACATTACCCACATCTGTGTATGTCAGTGTCACTCAGACATCATTTACTATTGCTGGCATTGCGTTCAAGAGCTTAGAGAGGGGTTAGAGAAATATTTTTTTTTTTATAAGAAATCAATGAAAAGTGATAACATGTTTTCTTAAAAGTTTTGAGCCCTAGGAGTCTGGAGGATGTTATATACCAATTTCCAGGGCAACTGAAGTGAATCTGGTTCGGTATTAAGCAAGCATTTTAAAATTCAGTGAACCTTGACAGGTTCACTGTTCAAGTGCATAGTTGTAATATAGGCATAATTCTCCCTGGTTATACTGTGGTCAAAGGCAATGAGCACAATGCTTTCAATGCAGAAATGCTTGACAGTTTCAATAGCAACTTATTTTACTGTCTTTAATGTGCAGGAGACTATCTTTTCAAGTGATTAAATGAATTTACTTAATGTTTGCAGCACAGGGGGACTGTTTGAGCTCAATAATGCTCAGCCAAATGCAACAATGAGATGATTTACCATTCGTCCTCTGTCTAGTAGCATTTACGATACACAGTATGTTCCCTGTGAGCGGGTCCTTACAGGTGACAGCTTATGCCCTGTCCAGTTCTTTAGAAGCTTCCACAGCAGCTTTAGCTCTGCTTGGTTATTCTTCTACAGTTCTGACAGATTCTCCTTCTTGGTTGGGCCAAATCTTTTCTTTGCCCGTTCTCTCTGTTGCTCATCACACACATAATACATATAGTCAGGCTAAAATACAGCTATTTTGATCTCTAGTGCCACACTAGCACCACTTTCTGTCTCTCAACTTCTTTCAACATTTCCTCCTTGTTCCTACTAGAATAGGGGCATCTAGCGGCCAAGACAAAACATAGTGGCACATTTAGCATAGTCACAATGTTTGCATTTAACTACTTTATTATGAGAGTGCTGAGAGTATCAAAACATTAATGCAGGCATAAGAAAAGTTCTGACTGTTATCATTATTACCTCAAACACCATGGGGCACATTTATTAGACCAGGGTTTTAGATGCCGGCCTTAATAAAGCCCTAAGCTGGCGCCGGCCTCTTCATAACTTCGGCGGATCCTCCACCAGTTCTAAATGGAAGACAGCTTTCGAGCTTGCGGTAGCATCATCAAGCTCAGTGCAGGTCCTGTGGCAGGTCTTTTCCACTCTACGCGAGCAAGTGGATGAGTTGAGTAAATTTTTTTAGACCCAAAAGGCCATATTGAACTAGTATATTACCATTTTTAACTGTTGTTAGATGGTTGCACCTCTGTCTAAGCAGCTGTTAAAATGGTCCCATTAATTGATAGGGTGAATAGGGTTTTAACATAGCGATTTGTGACAAATTAATTCGTAACAAATCAATTTGTTATTAAAATTCAGCACAGCTGCCAAATCAAATTTTACAAAACTTTGCTCATTTCTATTAATTACCTATCCTGAGGATATGTCATCACTATCAGGCTTAGGATAGGTCATCAATATCAGGAGCTTGGAAAACCACTTTACGTTTAGCTCATGAATACACCAATGGATACCTGAATCAGTTGAGGGAACTTGCCGTAAAATTTAGTGTTTCTTACATTGAAAAATGATGGTGCAATAAGCATATGCAATATTTTACCATAGAAATCTACAGTATTGCAAACTTCAAGGTTACTCAGGCATATCACAATTTAACATGAAATGAAGATCACCAGAATCTGTCCACACTTGAACGCAAAGTGTCATCATTGAAATGTTTCTAGCAGATAAACATGGTTTATTCACCTTCCTGAATCATCTCAACCCATCATGTCCCCGGGTGTAACACAATAAGAACTCTTATAAATCACAGGACGATTTGCTCTTTCTCTTTATACTTATGCTTCTAACTTCAGGGGATATCTAACCTAATCCTGGCCCACCCGTTTCTAATTTAAACCTCTTTTCCCATATCACATAGAAACCCTGCTAATCTCATCACTATTCATTGTGTGTCCTCTTTTCCCTCTTTTAATTGCGTGCTCTGGAATCCATGGTGTGTAACAAACTCACTGACATTCATGACTTCTTTCTTACTAATTTCTTACTAATTCTCTTAACCCGTTGGCTCTCAATGAAGCTTGGATTCAGGAATCTAACACTGCTTCTCCTGCTGCTCTTTCTTATGGTGGCATACACTATTCTCATACCCCTAGATCTGACAACAGACATGGTGATGGAGTTGGCATAATTCTTCCCCCAAAATGCACTTTTAGGTCATCCCACCAGTACCATAACTTTCATTCGCATCATTTAAAGTCTAAATTCTTAGACTATTCCATTCTCTCTACCTCAGAGTGGCAGTTGTATATTGACCCCCTGGCTCACCCACCCAGTTCCTGGATCACTTTTCTTGTTCTGGGCGACTTTAACATCCTGATTAACAGCCCTATCTTCCTGTCCATCTCCCAGCTTTCATCTCTAACCTCTTCTCAACTTTCTAATGCTCAGACTCATAAAGACAATAAAACACTTAACCTGGTCTTTTTCCGTCTCTGCTCCATTTCTCACTACTAAATCTCCTCTCCCACTCTTTGACCACAACCTTCTCTCCTTCAATATCACAAATCCCCATCTATCTGAGCACCCCCTTCAACTAGCCATACATTTTGAAATCTACATGCCTTTGACACTAAGAAACTTACAATCTACAATCATCACTGCCCCCAATCTGTCCCTCATTGATAAGCATTTGAGAGATTTATACAGGAAGCGTGCTTCATACTTCCGGACTTCCTGGTCACACCACTGGAACAGTCTGCATTCCATGCGCTTTCCATTGCCCACATGATTAAATATCCAGACTAAAGGTACATAGAGGAGGCAGTTATCATTCTTAGTGAACCACTTTTCTGGTGGAATAATATTATATGTTTTGGAGCACATCTTTTTTTTTTGTGCTAAAATTTATCAAGCTATAGCACACTTCTCCACTTTTCAAAGGTGCAATTACAATGTGTGACTTTTGCAAAGATTGCTAAAAAGTTGCGACCCCTATCTATAATCTTATATCAATTTATCTTTATCTATCTATCTATCTACCCACCGATCAATTTCATAGTTACTATATCTATCTATCTATGCTCAGTGCAAATTGATATTCGTTGAATGGTTGTTTTAAATGCTGTATTTATCTTCTTATTTCGGAGGCAGTATACTATGGGGTTTAATAAGGGAGTTACCACTGCGTAAAAGAGGGAAAAGGCCGTACTGATACTGAATGCTTGTCCTTTGTTAGGAAGTATGTAAATACCACATATTGTCCCATAAAATATGCAAACTACAGTCAGGTGGGAGCTGCATGTGGAGAAAACTTTAAGTCTCCTGGTCAGTGACTGGATCTTCAATATGGAGGAAATAATACAAGTATATGATGTAACTATGAGAATTAATGGTGTAATGACCAATGTTATGACAATAATTGTAATTTGCATTTGAAATATGGAGGTGTCTGAACATGAAAGCTGTAAGAGAGGAAAAAGATCACAAAAGAAATGGTGAATAACATTAGGTCCACAAAACTGTAACAGAGATACATTTGTGATTTTCACAGATATTACCAGCAGGGTCAAAGACCAGGACAAAGCTGCCAGAGATAGACAACACTTCAGGTCCATTATAGATGTATAACGTAAGGGGTTACAGATGGCCGAATATCGATCAAATGCCATGACTGTCAAAAAAAGGCATTCTGAGCTTAGAGCAAAAGAGAAACTTATATATTGAGTTATGCAGCATGTTAAAGGCATCAGCCGTGGCTCAACGAGTAAGAAATGGAGAGTATTGGGGACAATGGCTGTTATCAGTATGACATCAGATATGGAGACTTGTGTCAGGAAGAAGTACATTGGAGTATGGAGGTTCTTGCTGATGGACACCAGGGTGATGATCACAAAGTTTCCGCATATTGTCCCACAATAGATCAACAAGAGAAGAATGAAAAGAATTAGCTTGAAACTTTCAGCATTAGGAAACCCCATGAGGATCACTGTTCTTATTCTACTGACGTTGCTTCCAAGTTTAACCTTTAGAAATAACAAAATGAAAGTGCTGTCATATTAAGTAGGGCTCGGTGTAGTCCACTCAACCCACTGTCTGTGCCTACTTGGATGATCTGCCCTAAACAACAGCCCCCAACTGGGCGACAGTCCTTGGCCTGGCTAAGTACACAGGATCTAACCAAAGTCAAAGGATAGAAAACTTGAAACGGGGTAAAGAACCAAAGAACGACATCTACACCAGGAGGTAATGTCAAAAGAAGAGTTAGCAGTCAGAAGCAACATCACAATACACAAGTTATGGTTGGCACCGGCGCTGCTGTATTATAGAGGTCAGTCTTGCCGCAGAAGCATTGATGGGTAAGTGCGTGACAAGAACATTGAGTATGGTTCATGTAAAGAGAATCTGTCTCCAGATTTTATAATGCAAACTGCATACAACAATAAACACATCTCATAGACCGGATGAGGCTGATGTACTTGCTTTGAAATTCTATGTCAAAATTGCTGTATAATATTCTTTAAAGGTCTGGCTATCTGATATTACAATATGCGTTTTATGAGTCCAGCTAAAGAGTGAGAAAATGCATGAGTCCACTGCATTCAGGAGCTAAACTTAATCTTTGCCATTCGAGCACAACTCAAAAATAGTGTTGAGCGCGATTATTCGAATCACACATTTTAATCGTGAATATCGCTACTTTAAGGATTTGCTAATATTTAGAATATTGTGCTATATATTCATATTCGCAAATAGTGTTGAATATTCTAATCACAAATTTATTGTGAATTTATCACGAATATATCACATTGCCGATTTTTGCAATCAAGTAAACAATGACTGGAAATCACGAATGATTGAATTTGCAAATTTATGGCGAATATTCGGCCAAAAGTTTGCAAATTCAAATATTGCCTATGCCGCTCATCAGTACTCAAACTCCTTTCAGTGCTTCTCCTACCCTGCTGCTGCTGCATCTTAGCACAAGCTACAGTCTTCCTGGTTCTGCAGTGAGAGAAACCATCTACCAGCAGCAGTGCAGTGCTACAATATTTTTATTTTATTTTACTCACTTATATAGCGCTGACACTTTACAGACATTATTACCACTTATTATCCCCATTGGAGCTTGCAATCTACAGGGATAACATACAAACGCTATGCAGATAGTGTCCTTGGTGAGATTCGAACTCAGGACACATGGGCTGCAAGCCAACAAGCCATCGTGCTGCCCTATCTTCAGTATAGATCATCAATTTCAGATTGATGAGTGTTCGACTACTGGCACCCGCGCTGATCAGCTGTTTGAAGGGGTAGTGGAGCTCATGCAAGCGCTGCTTCTACTTCAAAATTACACTGAATGTCGTCTAAATGTAGAGGCGCTGCAGTGTAATTATAATATATCCACCTGAATGGAACGAGAAGTTGTAATTTCATTGTGCCAAACTCGAAAATCGAAAATATGGAAGAGTCCCAAATCTTCCCTTTATATGTTCTCTATGTCTATAATTCACTTTTACAGTAGCTGAAGCATACAAATCATGATGTAAAATACCGACCAGACTATGCTATTGTAAAACTGACCATAATGGTCAAAAAGTCCTTACACAAGCTGGTTGGCTGTAGACAAAAGTGTGACCATAGAAAGATTGTGCAATTAGACACAATTCAACGTCAAGGTTTGCATTGCTTTATAGTCATCTAAAATATAACATGATTATACACATAGAATACATATTTTATACATTTTAAATGAAATTATTCCTTCAACAGCTGTTTCATTTTATTTTTCTATTGTAATTACCAATTAATTCGCTTTTATAAGTCGTTGTTATTATTATTTGTTGGAATATATATTTTTTTTTCAAAGCACGAGGACAATGAAGTTGTAAAGATATAGCAACATACATATCATTTTTTTCTTTTAACTTCTTTATTTTTACCATATTTTTTTTTATTTATTAACGTTTTCATTTAAATCACATTTACTTAAAATGTTGTGAATTTTTTTGTATACTATATCATTAAACCATTTTGGTTTTAAAAGTAATGTGGAATCTAAAAAGTGAATTTATATGTTGTATTGGTCATATATTAGTTAATATAATCTGTGTATAACAGTAATATAGTTTAAAAGGCTGAAAAAATCCCTCCGTCCATCCAGTTCGGCCTGTTATCCTGCGAGCTAATCCAGAGGAAGGCAAAAAAAAAAAAAAAAAACGGAGGTAAAAGCCAATTTTCCTCACTTTAGGGGAAACAATTCCTACCTGGCTCCAATCAGTCATCAGAATAACTCCCTGGATCCCCGACCCCTCTCTAGTAGCTATAGCCTGTAATATTATTACACTCCAGAAATACATCCAGGCCCCTCCTGAATTCCTTTATTGTATTCACCATCACCACCTCCTCAGGCAGAGAGCTCCATAGTCTCACTGCTCTTACCGTAAAGAATCCTCTTTTATGTTTGTGCACAAAACTTCTTTCCTCCAGACGCAGAGGATGTCCCCTCGTCACAGTCACAGTCCTGGGGATAAATAGCTGATGGGAGTGATCTCTGTACTGACCCCTGATATATTAATTAGATCTCCCCTCAGTCGTCTTTTTTCTAAAGTGAATAACCATAATTTTGATAATCTTTCAGGGTACTATAGTCCCCCCATTCCAGTTATTACTTTAGTTGCCCTCCTCTGGACCCTCTCCAGCTCTGCTATGTCTGCCTTGTTCACAGGAGCCCAGAACTGTATGCAGTCCTCCATGTGTCGTCTGACTAGTGATGTGTAAAGTGGTAGGACTATGTTCTCCTTACTGCCATCTATACTCCTTTTGATGCAACCCATTATCTTATTGGCCTTGGCAGCAGCTGCCAGACACTAGTTTTTGCAGTTTAGTTTGCTGTTCACTAAAATTCCTAGGTCCTTTTCCATGTCAGTGTTACCGAGTGTTTTACCATTTAGTATGTACAGGTGACTTGCATTATTCCTTCCCATGTGCATAACTTTACATTTGTCAGTGTTAAACTTCATCTGCCACTTCTCTGCCCAAGCCTCCAATCTATCCAGGTCCCTCTGTAGCAGTATACTGTCCTCTGGTGTATATATACAGTACACTGTCCTCTGTAGTACATATACAGTATACTTTCCTCTATAGTATATATACAGTATACTGTCCACTTCCGTGTTAATTACTTTACACAGTTTAGTGTCATCTGCAGAAATGTTACTGTGCAAGTCTTCTACAAGATCATTAATACATATATTGAAGATAATACTGACCCCTGTGGTACCCCACTAGTGACAGTGACCCCTCCAGTATTGACCCATGTGGTACTCCACTAGTGACAGTGACCCAATCTGAATGTGTACCATTAATAACCCCCGCTGTTTTAAATCACTGAGCCAGTTACTTACCCACATACAGACGTTTTCTCCCAGTCTGAGCATTCTCATTTCATATAATAACCTTTTATGTGTTAAAGTGTCAAATGCTTTGGAGAAGTCCAGATATATGACATCCATTAATTTGCCGCTGTCAAGTCTAGAACTTACCTCCTCATAGAAACTGATTAAATTAGTTTGACATGACCGATCCCTCATGAAGCCATGCTGATATGGTGTTATTTGTTGATTTTCATTGAGATACTCCAAGATAGCATCTCTTAGAAAACCTTAAAACTGTTTACCCACGACAGATGTTAAACTTACCGGCCTATATTTTCCGGGCTCTGTTTTTGGACCTTTATTGAATATTGGCACCACATTTGCTATGCGCCAATCCTATGGAACACTCCCTGTCCGTATAGAGTCTGTAAATATCAGAAATAAGGGTCTGGCTATGACATTACTTAATTCTCTTAAGATAAGGGGGTGTATGCCATCTGGTCCTGGCGATTTGTCTATTTTTTTTTTTTAAGACACTGCTGTACTTCTTCGGACAGGGCACTTTTAATGGGGAATTTACTTAATTCTGCATTTCATCTAACAGTTTATTTTATTCAATGAATACAATGGAGAAAAACATATTTGCTAGCTTTGCCTTCTCCTCATCACTCTTTGCACCTCCCCCTCATCACTCTATAAAGGGCCAACACCCTCAAATTTATACTTTTTACCATTTATATAATTGAAGAACATTTTAGGGTTTGTTTTCCTCTCTTTGGCAATTAATTTCTTGGTCTCTAGTTTGGCTGATTTTATTTGTCTTTTGCATATTCTTTTTTTCCTTATAGTTTTCAGTGCTTCCTTGCAACCCTCCTGTTTTAGTGATTTAACTGCTTTCTTTTTGTCATTTATTGCTTTCTTTACAATTCTATTTATCCACATTTTTTTTTCTTGTTCCTTCCCCTTTTATTACCATAAGGTATGTACCTCTCACAATTAGAGTTTAGGAAGCCTTTAAAAATATCCCATTTTGTGTCTGTTTTTCTATTTTAGTTAGGACAATGGCCTCTCTTAGGCTAAATTTAGATATTTTGAAGTTTGGTATTTTTGTTTCTTGCCAAAGAGACACTCTTTTATTTTCTATTTATTCTACACACATTTTTCAGTATGAAATACATCCTAGCATAAAAAAACTGAATTAGGAAAAAATGACTTACTTCTGATATGAGGAATGTCTGTTCATGCATACCTTCTGTATAGAAGGGTCTGTTTCTTCCAGCACAGCTCTCACAGACAAGACCCTAGAAAGGTTTCCTGCAAAACTCTGCACATTATCAGGAAGCATTTATACACTAGTACAATATATAATCGGGACTCCATAAGGTCTTACCATCATGCTCCTATGAGACCTGTAATATCCAGAGGTGCCATTAACATATAATTGTTCCCACACATCATATTTGTCCCAAAAGTATTCTGAAATTAAATAATGTTTATTTTAAATTAACACAAAATGTAATAAATGCAGAGAAAAATTATAAAAATGAAATAACAAATATACAAAACAATGAATGGAGAATTTTTCAAAACATTTTAATGTTTCTGTTATGAAGCAGATATGGATCCATGGTGTCACTTTGCTTTGGGGTACTCCTAAGGGCGTTATGTAATTGGCTACCTGGTCATCCCTGTTTATCTCCTGTACAGAGATCTGGACTCCGCTGCAGGAGAGCCACCAGGCGGATATCTCTAGAAGTAGTCTCTGTTCAAGTGTCTGCTAAGACAGAGGGCTCAAGATACATTGGTGTGGGATCAAGAAAAACTAAACTCAAGGACAGGCTAAGGTCAGGGCAGGCAGTGTATGTGCAATCCAATAAACAGTCTGAGGTCAGGGTGAGCGGTGCAGGGTAAGTACAGAGTTCAGGCCTGTCAGCAAAGGGTCAAATCCAAAAGTCATGCAGAAGTCAGTACATAGACAAGGCTAATGCACATTGTTCTATCTTCATACACGTTCACACAGTGCGCAGTCTGACATTCAGTATAAACTATTCCTGTCTTCCAAATAGAAGGACTGCTTTCTGTAGTCAAACTTGTTTTATTGGCAAAACAGGAGTATTGATGTGCGATCAATTGATTGGTAAACTATAAGAATACAAATAGCTTGTATAAGTTTAAAGCATGCAAGATAGCATGTACAGCAGAAAGCATAGAACATCATGTACTACAACACTCTGAGCACATGTCCCCAAATGGCTGCCTGAACATAGAAATGCATAGCTAACATCTAACAGCTACAACATGTTCCCAGAGTAATACTACAGCTAACTAAATATTAGTGATGTCCCAAACTATTCGCCGGCGAATAGTTCCCGGCGAACATAGCTTGTTCGCTTTCGCCGCTGCGGGCGAACATATGCAATGTTCGGTCCGCCCCCCTATACATCATCATTGAGTAAACTTTGACCCTGTACCTCACAGTCAGCAGACACATTCCAGCCAATCAGCAGCAGACCCTCCCTCCCAGACCCTCCCACCTCCTGGACAGCAGCCATTTTAGATTCATTCGGAAACTGCATTCACAGAAAGAGGAGGGAGAGTGTAGCTGCTGCTGATTCAATAGAGAAAGCGTTAGCTAGGGCAGTGTTCTGTGTCCACAGACTCATCTGCTGTATGGACAGCGTCCTGACAGCACCCCAAAAAGCCCTTTTCAGGGCTGGTACATCAGTCAGTTTTTTTTTTTTTTTCATATATATCTATATTGCAGTTGCCTGGCTGCCGGTGTGTGAGAGGCTGCAGGCTCAGTCACAGACAGCACTGTGTGCACCATTCATACAGGGTGTGACAGAAAATACCTCGCAGATAAAAAAAAAATATATTTAATATTTTTCTGTGACATAATCACATTTGCAAGCCCGTGTGTGTCAGGCCCCCACACAGACTGTATTGTGGCTACTGGCTAGTGGCTGGTTTGGCCTCCACTCATACCGTTACAGGGTGTCATTCACTCAAATACCTTGCAGAAAAAAAAATATATATTTAAAATTTTTCTGTGATCTAATCACATTAGCAAGCCCGTGTGTGTCAGGCCCACACATACTATATTGTGGCCACTGGCTAGTGTCTAGGCCTGCACTCATACCGTTACATGGTGTCATTCACTCAAATACCTTGCAGAAAAAAATAATTATATTGAAAATTTTTCTGTGAAATAATCACATTTGCTAGCCCGTGTGTGTCAGGCCCACACAGACTGTACTGAATGTCAGAATGGGAAAGAAAGGTGATTTAAGCAGTTTTGAGCGTGGCATGGTTGTTGGTGCCAGACGGGTCGGTCTGAGTATTTCACAATCTGCTCAGTTACTGGGATTTTCACGAACAACCATTTCTAGGGTTTACAAAGAATGGTGTGAAAAGGGCAAAACCTCCAGTATGTGGCAGTCCTGTGGGCGAAAATGCCTTGTTGATGCTAGAGGTCAGAGGAGAATGGGCCGACTGATTCAAGCTGATAGAAGAACAACGTTGACTGAAATAACCACTCGTTACAACCGAGGTCTGCAGCAAAGCATTTGTGAAGCCACAACAACCTTGAGGCGGATGGGCTACAACAGCAGAAGACCCCACCGGGTACCACTCATCTCCACTACAAATAAGAAAAAGAGGCTACAATTTGCACGAGCTCACCAAAATTGGACTGTTGAAGACTAGAAAAATGTTGCCTGGTCTGATGAGTCTCGATTTCTGTTGAGACATTCAAATGGTAGAGTCCGAATTTGGCGTAAACAGAATGAGAACATGTATCCATCATGCCTTGTTACCACTGTGCAGGCTGGTGGTGGTGGTATAACAGTGTGGGGGATGTTTTTTGGGCACACTTTAGGCCCCTTAGTGCCAATTGGCCATCGTTTAAATGCCACAGGCTACCTGAGCATTGTTTCTGACCATGTCCATCCCTTCATAACCACCATGTACCCAACCTCTGATGGCTACTTCCAGCAGGATAATGCACTATGTCACAAAGCTCGAATCATTTCAAATTAGTTTCTTGAACATTACAATGAGTTTACTGTACTAAAATGGCCCCCACAGTCACCAGATCTCAACCCAATAGAGCATCTTTGGGATGTGGTGGAATGGGAGCTTCGTGCCCTGGATGTGCATCCCTCAAATCTCCATCAACTGCAAGATGCTATCCTATCAATATGGGCCAACATTTCTAAAGAATGCTATCAGCACCTTGTTGAATCAATGCCACGTAGAATTAAGGCAGTTCTGAAGGCAAAAGGGGGTCCAACACCGTATTAGTATGGTGTTCCTAATAATTCTTTAGGTGAGTATGTATGTGTGTGTGTGTATATATATATATATATATATATATATATATATAATATATTTTAATTTTTGTTTTTTATAAATATATTTTATTAATATATATATATATATATATATATATATATATATTTATTTATTCCCCCCCCCCTACATTTAAGCTATATTATCTATGCAGACGGGCACAATACTTGGGAGCCGTTCATGAACCATCCTTAGCTAGCACAGGACATGACTCCTTGCGCCCCGTGGGGTTATAGGTACTTCAAGATGGCAATGAGGTGGAGCGCACACGTGACTGTGTGCATTCCACTGGTGATGTCATTTTCTGGGGCCGCCCGCTGCACAGATATCCTTGCGCCCGTGAGGTTATAGGCACTTCTGGATGGCGACTAGGTGGAGCGCACACGTGACTGTGTGCGTTCCACTGGTGAAGTAATTTCCTGGGGCCGCCCGCTGAACAGATATTTCCCGATCCCTAGTCCTTCTATATTCCAGTAGTAATGTACCCGATATTTATCACTATAAGTAAACTAATTCAGTCTATTATATACCCCCTACCCACCTTTATATTAATTTATTTGTCTGGAATATCACTTGAGTCAAGTGGAACGCACATATGTCTCTGTGCGTTCCACCGGCGTCACTTCTGGTACTGCCCCCAGATACCGGACAAAACAATCAATTTATAATATCTGCTTATACTATTAAAGTTTTCATTTGTGAATTCACATAACAACATTTATGGATATTTCTTATGATCATTGTAATGATTTTATATATCGAATCGCTTATACCTGTATATACCTGTATATGATGTCATTTACGGGGCCCCGCCCAGTTTGGCGCCATTTTTGCCTTCATACTTCTGTATATACAGTACTGATCAAAAGTTTAAGACCACTTGAAAAATGGCAAAAAATCATATTTAGCATGGCTGGATCTTAACCGCTTGCCGTCACGGAAACGCCGATAGGCAGCGCTCTCAGGACTATTGGCATCATCTCGTGAGACCTGAGATTTCCTGTGAATGCGCGCTCACAGGAGCGTGCATTCACAGTATTGCGCAGTATTCAAGTTTAACTACAGCCTGCCGGCAGCGATCATTGGCTGGCAGGCTGTAGATTTTTAAAAGAACCAATCAAATAGGTATATCAGACGCTATTTTGTAAATGGCGTCTGATATACCTGCTACCTGGTCCTCTGGTGATCCCTTTTGCTTGGATCGACCACCAGAGGACACAGGCAGCTATGTACAGTCATGTTAAAAAATTAGGACACCCTTTGAAAGCATGTGGTTTTTTGTAACATTTTTAATAAAAGGTTATTTCATCTCCGTTTCAACAATACAGAGAGATTAAAGTAATCCAACTAAACAAAGAAAACTGAAGAAAAGTCTTTTCAAGATCTTCTGTAAATGTCATTCTACAAAAATGCCTATTCTAACTGAGGAAAAAGATAGGACACCCTCACATGTATTCCCTCTTAAATTGGCTCAGATCTCACACAGGTATATCACACCAGGTGCACATAATTAGTAGATCGTTACTCTGCATGTTGAATGAGGCTTGCCCTATTTAAACCTCAGACATTTAGTTTGGTGTGCTCCTGACTGTTGAAGTGAGAGTGAGCACCATGGTGAGAGCAAAAGAGCTGTCAGAGGACTTCAGAAAAAAGATTGTAGCAGCCTATGAGTCTGGGAAGGGATTTAAAAAGATCTCAAAAGATTTTGAAATCAGCCATTCCACTGTCCGGAAGATAGTCTACAAGTGGAGGGCTTTCAAAACAACTGCCAACATGCCCAGGACTGGTCGCCCCAGCAAGTTCACCCCAAGAGCAGACCGCAAGATGCTAAAAGAGGTCTCCAAAAACCCTAAAGTGTCATCTCGAGAACTACAGCAGGCTCTGGCTACTGTTGATGTAGAAGTACATGCCTCTACAATCAGAAAGAGACTGTACAAGTTTAACTTGCATGGGAGGTGTGCAAGGAGGAAACCTTTGCTTTCCAAGAGAAACATCGAGGCCAGACTGACATTTGCCAGAGATAAAGTTGACAAAGACCAGGACTTCTGGAATAATGTTCTTTGGACAGATGAGTCCAAAATTGAATTATTTGGACACAACAGCAGAGGACATGTTTGGCGTAAACCAAACACAGCATTCCAAGAAAAGAACCTCATACCAACTGTGAAGCATGGAGGTGGAAGTGTCATGGTTTGGGGCTGCTTTGCTGCAGCAGGACCTGGTCAGCTCACCATCATAGAATCCACGATGAATTCTACTGTGTATCAGAAGGTGCTTGAAGAACATGTGAGACCATCAGTTAGAAAATTAAAGCTGAAGCGGAACTGGACCATGCAACATGACAATGACCCAAAACATACTAGTAAATCAACCAAAGATTGGCTGAAAAAGAAGAAATGGAGAGTCCTGGAATGGCCAAGTCAAAGTCCAGATTTGAATCCCATTGAGATGCTGTGGGGTGACTTGAAAAGGGCTGTACGTGCAAGAAACCCCTCAAACATCTCACAGCTGAAAAAGTTCTGCATTGAGGAGTGGGGTAAAATTTCCTCAGACCGATGTCGAAGACTGGTAGATGGCTACAAGAACCGTCTCACTGCAGCTATTTCAGCCAAAGGAGGTAACACTCGCTATTAGGGGCAAGGGTGTCCTATCTTTTTCCTCAGTTAGAATAGGCATTTTTGTAGAATGACATTTACAGAAGATCTTGAAAAGACTTTTCTTCAGTTTTCTTTGTTTAGTCGGATTACTTTAATCTCTCTGTATTGTTGAAACGGAGATGAAATAACCTTTTATTAAAAATGTTACAAAAAACCACATGCTTTCAAAGGGTGTCCTAATTTTTTCACATGACTGTAAGTAGCACCAAGCACACACACATTACACCCCCCTGTCACTTATTAACCCCTTATTAACCACTGATCACCCCATATAGACTCCCTGATCACCCCCCTGTCATTGATAACCCCCCTGTAAGGGTCCCTTATCACCGCCAGTTAGTTAGCTACTTGTTAGGTAGTTAGCGCCTAGCCCACCGCACCGCAGTCACTGATTAGCGTCATCGCTGTCACTAATCAGCACTAGTACTATATAGTATCTGTAAGTGATCAGGACTGATCGCAATCAGATCTATATCAGTACATTAAGGGTCACCTTAGGCTCTACAAAAAACGGTGTTCGCCCGATCAGGCCTGATCTTGTGCGCACACTTGCGTTCAGTCCGCCCCACCGCAGTGACATAATATAATTTTTTTCTGATCACTGCAAAAACACAGTAAAATCGCTGCAGCGCTATAAAGATCACTTTTGAGCTTTTTGGATATTTTTTAGCGATCGCAGCTTAACTTCGCAAGCACTCCTTTTTACTAGGCAGGTTTGCTCTTTTTCCTGGGTAGTCTCAGAGGAATACCCCCTCAATTTAGTGAGCCCAAAATGTCAAAAAAGGGGTATTCCGCTGAAGAGGCCTACAGGATTCTGGCCCTGATGGATGAAAGCGATGGGGACGCCTCACCCGCTGAATCCAGTGGTTCAGAATATGAACCTGTAGACAGCAGTGGGACTCTAACCACTACTGAAGATGACGAGGTTGAGGTCCCTGCTATGGTCAGATATTTCTCTCACCCAGCATGGGTATATGTAAAAATACACCCCAAAACACATTGCCCTACGTCTTCTGAGTACGGCGATACCACATGTGTGACGCTTTTTTGCAGCCTAGGTGCGTAAAGGGGCCGAAAGTCCAACGAGGCTTTACAGAGTTGCTCAAAAGTTAGCCCCGCCCAAAATGCCAGAACAGTAAACACACCCCAGAAATGACCCCATTTGGGAAAGTAGACACCCCAAGGTATTCACTGAGGGGCATAGTGAGTCCGTGGGAGATTTTTTATTTTTTTTGCCAGACGTTAACAGAAATGGAAACTTTATTATTTATTTATTTTCCTCAGAAAAAGTCATTTTCCGCTAACTTGTGAAAATTTTTTTAATCATACATGAACTCACCATGCCCCTCCACGAATACAATGGGGTCATTTGGGGGGTATTTATACTGCCCTGGCATTCTAGCACCTCAAGAAACATGACAGGTGCTCAGAAAGTCAGAGCTGCTTCAAAATGCGGAAATTCACTTTTTTGTACCATAGTTTGTAAACGCTATAACTTTTTTGCAAACCAATAAATATACACTTATTGGATTTTTTTTTTATCAAAGACATGTAGCACAATAAATTCTGACACAAACTTGCATAGAAATGTAATTAGATTTGAACAATTTTACCAGAAAAAGTTAAAAATACACTTTTTTTTTTTTAGAAAATTGCAGTCTTTTTTGATTAATATGAGAAAAATGAAAATTCTCAGCAGAAATCAAATACCACCAAAAGAAAGCTGTATTTGTAAGAAAAAAAGGAGGTAAAATTCATTTGGGTGCCAAGTTGCATGACCGAGCAATAAACCGTTAAAGTTGTGAAGTGCCGATATGTAAAAGAGGGCCTGGTCACTAGGGGGGTATAAACCTGTGGTCCTTAAGTGGTTAACAAGGTTCCAAGTAAGCTTCAACATGCAACAAGAAGAAATGAGAGTGAGACAAAACATTTTTTGAGCATTCAATTTATGAAAACAACGAATAAACTGAAACAGGCTGTTTTTCAGCTGATCAAAATTTTAGTACCACATGCCTTTAAAAGGCCAAATCTGTGCAAAGATGTGGATTCATTGTCATGTTCTGTCAGGTAGTCACACGTTGTGATGGCAAAGGCAAAAATACCCTCCCTTTTTAAACGGGGTCGGGTTGTTGAACTGCATAAGCAAGGTCTCTCACCATCGCTGATGAGGTGGGACGCAGTAAGACATTTGGAATTTCTTAAATGATCCTGAGGGTTATGGAACAAAAAAAGTCAAGTGGAAGACCCCAAAAAATGTCCTCAGCACTGAGCCGGAGGATCCAATTGGCTGTCCATCAAGACACTGGATGATCCTCGACCCAAATTAAGGCCCTTACTGGTGCTGACTGCAGCCCCATAACCATCAGACGGCATCGAAGACTGAAGGGCTTCAAAAACAAAAAACTTCTTCAAAGACCTCGTCTCCTTGAACGCCACAGAACTGCTCGTTTGGACTTTGCAAGAGAGCACCAAACATGGGACATTCAAAGGTGGAAGAAAGTTGTATTCTCTGATGAGAAAAAATTTAACCTTGATGGTCCTGATGGTTTCCAACGTTACTGTCATGACAAACAGATCCCACCTGAGATGTTTTCTGCGTGCCACAGTGGAGAGGGCGCCATAATGGTCTTGGGTGCTTTTTCCTTCAGTGGAACAATGGAGCTTCAGGAAGTGCAGGGGTGTCAAACCGCCGCTGGCTATGTCCAGATGTTGCAGAGAGCATTCCTCATGACTGAGGGCCCTCGTCTGTGTGGTAACGACTGGGTATTTCAGCAGGACAACGCTACAGTACACAATGCCCGCAGGACAAGGGACTTCTTCCAGGAGAATAACATCACTCTTTTGGCCCATCCTGCGTGTTCCCCTGATCTAAATCCAATTGAGAACCTTTGGGGATGGATGGCAAGGGAAGTTTACAAAAATGGACAACAGTTCCAGACAGTAGATGGCCTTCGTGCAGCCGTCTTCACCACTTGGAGAAATGTTCCCCCTCACCTCATGGAAACGCTTGCATTAAGCATGCCGAAACAAATTTTTGAAGTGAGAAACAATAACGGCGGAGCTACTCATTACTGAGTTCATGTTTGTAAGTTGGATTTCTGTTTTGGGGGGGTTTCGTTTTTTTTTGGAGGTGTGGTCCTAAACTTTTGATCAGCTGAAAAATAGTCTGTTTCAGTTTATTTGTTGTTTTCATTAAATAAAATTAAATGCTTAAATTTTTTTTGTCTCACTCCCATGTCTTCTTGTTGCATGTTGAAGCTCTACTTGGAACCTTGTTAAGATCCACCCATGCTAAATATGATTTTTTGCCATTTTTCAAGTGGTCTTAAACTTTTGATCAGGACTGTATATCTCTGTGGATTTTACTAACCTTTCTATATCTGCTCCTGATGAAGGGGGTATTGTATGGACCCCCGAAATGCATTGAGCTGTATATCTATTGCATATTAAAGAGAGATTTCATGAAGTTGAGGATCCGGTGCTATTTTCCATCTTCATTGCAGACCTGGCCTACTTACCCGGATCTTATTCTTTGAACGATCCCTGCCAGGGGGGACTGACCCCAGGTGTCTTGAGCTTATCCTGGAAGTGACCCCCCTAGTGAAGTGAGTGGAATGTTCTTTTTTTTCCCCGTTTCAACTTGCTGCTTCTTACATGCTGCCAAGAAATTGATAACCCCATGATATAAAGAATATATATAATAACCTCAAGATTCCGAAGGGATATAGAATCTAGTATTCATACCTAAGATAAGGCGAATTGATATACTATCGCCTATTAAACAATGATGCTTTTCGCATTGATGAAACTAGTTACAGGTCATTTATCCCGGTGACTGAGGGTGAATATTAGCTGATCACGAGATTTACCGGGCACAAAAGTCGTAAATATATTTTTTGAATCAGATGAAGCAAGTGAATGTGAGTCTTTTGTTTAGGCCACCAGGTGATTGGGAGCGGAAACGGTAAATCCATTCCGTCTCCTTTAGCAAGATTTTTCTATCCCAATCACCTTTTCTCGGAGAGGGGGGGACAGTTTCAAGGGCCGCGAAGGAGATAGATTTCAGGTCCCCATTGTGATGTTCATTGATATGGTGGGCCACAGGGGTGTCGTTCAATTTGACAATGTCATTAATATGCTCACAAATTCTTCTCCTGAGCTCTCTCTTAGTTTTGCCGATATAATCCTTTGGGCAAGTGCACTGGCAAATATAAACGACACCCATGGACCTGCAATTAATAAAGTCCCTGATGGTATAGGATCTTTGCGTGGTTGAACATATCACCGTTTTTGTTTTCTAGATATAATTACACGCTTTACAGAAGCCGCATCTAAAAATCCCCGTTGGTTTCCTGTCTAACCACCTACCTTCTTTTTTGGGGCTCACATAATGACTATGGACCAAACGATCCCGAAGGCTTCTACCCTTCCGGTAGGTAACCTGAGGGTACATATTGATTTCGCCTTTCAGTTCGGGGTCCATAGTGAGAATGGGCCAATAGGTACGAAGGGTAGATAAAACTTCTTTGTTAGCAGTGTCAAATGTGCTGACCCCTGCGAGCGTAGGATTTGTAAGTGTATGCGCAAAAGTTTTTTTTACAAAGGTATTTGTGATGAGGAAACATTATACAGGACAGGTACCACAGGTAATGTCACAGTTTGCAGTGTCTACGGAAAAAGGTACACTTGAGGACACTGATATTTTCGGGATGTGCACACATTAAACAGGAGAAGTGGCGCGGATAATTTAACTGTCCGGAGTGGACACCATCTACAGCAAAAGTGCACTGGATGTCACTGATATTTTAGAGATGCGCGCACTTTATACAGGAGATGAGGCGCAAATAATTTAACTGTCCACAGCGGCCTATTACACGGTATTAAGCGCAGGATGCGCTGTCACTTTTTTAGGGGGCTTTTGGGGTCTCTAAAATGTTTTTTGTATAAAAATCTTCCTATTACACTCCCTACACTGTCTGTCCCTTTCCTTTGCACAGATCTCCCTAACACTGAGCAATTTAGCGCAGGTTGCGCTACAAACATATATTGTTGCTGTCACACACAATAGTCCTTACAAGGACTTTTGGGTCTCTGAAATGTTTTTTGTACAAAAGTAAAATTCAATTACACTCCCTACACTCTCTGTCCCTTCCTGTGCCTAGCTCTCCCTGACTTCGAATGAGCCGAACACACGTCATCGGGTGCTATATAGCACCCAATAACGCGTTACGGCCAGCCAATCACTGCCAGTAAGGGCTACTCGCTATTACAGTGAGGGCAGTGAGGACAGTACTTACCTGCACGTTTATTGGCCGCTTAGCAGCGCTCGAGCACATGCGGTAATCGGCCGAGTACCACCATGTGCCAAGCATAGCGTTGCTCGAGCCGAACTTGTATTCGGCTGAGCATGCTTGCTCAACACTAATGCCATAGGCTCGGCTCCACTTTTCAGCAAGGACGAGCTACTAGAGTACAGTCAGCAGTTACTGCCCAGCCAAGATCTGGAGGAGACATTTCTCTGATAACGAGAAAGTAGTGATGATGAGAGTCGAATGGCAGCAGGTGTTGCGAGCGGTCAGGCTCCTGGCCCTGAGACCGTTATAGGAGACGTCAGTGACATGCAGACAGAAGTGTATAATGATGATGATGTAACCACTCGCACTTGGGAGACAGGTGAAGAAGGGGCTTCTTTATCAACATCAGGAGAAGAGGGTGGCAGCTTGCACATGAGGCAGCGGCTGAACCAGCAGGGTTGCAGCTTGGCAATGTTTCAGCAGGGTGGCAGCAGTGGGAGGTCAGGAGCCAAACGTGCTTGGGCTAGACCAGCCGCTTCACAGGAGCCTACCGGCCCGGAAAGTAGCGGTACAGGGGTTCACAGAGGCAGCAGTAGCAGACAGTCAGAGCGGAGTGTTGGGTTGGATGGAAAATGCCATACTCGAAGGTGTGGCAATTTTTTGTTAGGCCGCCGGAAGAGGTGAACATGGCCTTTTGCCGACATTGTAGGTAGAATGTAAAGCGTGACCAGGATGCTAATGTTGCGCACCATGGCCTTGCTTCAACACATGCAGCATCACCATAAAGTGGCCTGAGAGAACCGTTGCTCCGATGGGCTGGTCAAGCCTGCATCACACAGTAGCACGCAGCCAATTTCATGCAGTCAAGGCTCCACCACCTCAGCCGAAGGGAGCTGTCTATCCTTCCCATCATCTACTGGTCCTGATGCTCCTGCTCCTCGTCAGTCATTCCATCAGCAATCGATCATCGAAGTGATTGCCAAGAGACAACAGTATGCATGCACGCATCCAACGGTGCAGAAGCTGAATGTCCTCCTGGCCAAGTTGTTGGTGCTGCAGTCCCTCCCTTTCCAAGTGGTGGACTCTGCACCTTTCAGAGAACTGATGGCTTGTGCCGAGCCGAGGTGAAGAGTCCCAAGCCGTCATTTATTTGCCTAAAAAGCAGCACCAGCCCTGCACACATATGTAGAACAGAAGGTGGGCCAGTTTTTGAGCCTGTCGGTGTCTGCCAAAGTGCATGGCAAAGCCGACGTGTGGAGCTGTAACTACTGTCAAGGACAATATATGTCCCTTACGTCCCCACTGGGTAAATGTGGTTCCTGCCCAGCCACACCAGCAACTTGGCCAGGTGATGCCACTTCTGCCACCACATTGTCACGCTGTTGATTCTACGACAATGTCTGCCTCTGCCTCCTCATCTTCCACCGTATCCTCAGCCTCCACTGCAGGGAAAATTCACTAGTGCAGGGCAGGGTGATGTCACGCTGTTCTGCACCTAGTTTGCCTGGGTGAATGGAGTCACACAGGGGAGGAACTGCTCCATATCCTTTATCAAGAAATCTAATCCTGGCTTTCTCCTTGACAACTGATTATCGGAAACATGGTGACTGACAACTGGAAGATCATAGTGCATGGCGCATATGTTCAATCTGGTTGTAAAGCGGTTCCTGAAGTCTTTACCTCATCTGCAAGACATCCTGAAAATGGCCAGAAAACTTTGCTTGCACTTCAGCCACTTGTACACCGCAAAGCACACCCTCCTGGATCTGAGGCTGCAGAACGGCGTCCCCCAACATAGACTTATATGCAACGTTTTCACCCGTTGGAATTCCACCCGCTATATGTTGGATTGATTATATGAGCAGAGAAAGGCCATAAAGGATTTCTTGATGATACATGCAGACAGAGGTACTCCCTGTGTAACTTTGTTTTTAGCCAGAGGCAGCTCATGCGTGACACCTGCTGTCTGCTTGGACCCTTTGAGGAGTCCACTTTATTTGTCAGTCGCCAGGACTACGGGATGAACAACTTAATTCCACTGCTTCATGTTCTGGCTAGGGGACAGGAGACACATGATTAGTGTTGGGGGCAAATATTCGAATAACAAATATTAATCACGAATATCGGCACTTCGAGAATTCGCTAATATTTGTGATATATATTCATAATTTCAAATACTCTAGATTTATTTTTCATCAGTAACCTCCCTTCTAGCTTGTGGGCCAATGAGAAGGCTGCAATGTCTTTGTCTGAGATTAGCAACATCCCTAGCAACCAATAGGAAATTTGCCTACCCCTTACTATATAAGAACCTCCCCAGCATCCCTTGTATGCAGTATTTGGTGGGCACCCCACTGTTTAGGGAGGGTGAACAGGGACTGGTGGTCCCCTTGCCCCATCCCTATTGTTATGGGGTGCATCCTGGTCCCTGTTGTGGCCTGGAAGGTGTATTTAGGGAGAGCAGGGTTTAATGTGGGGATCTTTCTGAGGTCGGGGGGAAGAGGCGGGTAAGCAAGCAGGGCATATAAATCCCTGTCCCGCCTCTTCACTTTATCTTTAGCGGAAGCACCGTGGGGTAAGTCTGCCCAGCGTTCTGTCCGCACAAGAGATATGGCCACAGGCGATGCCCCCCTCAGGGAGGCTTTCCTGGCGAGAGTTGTGGAGGGGGGGTGAGGGATGGCTGCGCTTCTTTCTGAACAGTCTCTGCTCTCCCCTGACTTCCTCCTCCCCTGGTCCTGCATGTACTGCTGGGGAGCTGCCACAGTTGGAGACTGGCTCCGCGGCTTCAGGGCAGGCAGTCCACCTAGCGTTCCCGCCCCCGCTAGGCTTGGACATAGTCCCCCTCCTACACCACGTACATGCGATGGCCTCTGTTCCCTTCCGACCGGCATGATCCTGGCTTAGCAGCCCCTTCCTCCCTCCTCTCTTTCTCCAACGCTTCCCACCTCCACTAGTGTGGGTACAGCGTGGTGTGCGTGTTTGATTGGCAGAATGGGATCGAATGCCAGCAGCTCCTCATCACAGGGGCTCCCCCTGCTCCTCCTCCAATCCAGTCGCTAGTGCCGCAGGCCGTGCATGTCCCACAGGCTGGTGAGACTACAGTGGCCCCTGCTACTAATATGAGTGGTGATACTGCCCTTGAGAATGTCAGTGGGACGCCAGTGGTTCCCTCCACATTGAACACCCACCCAGCCCCTGTCCCGCCTCCCACTCCTTAGAGGTCATGCAGGCGCAGTGAACTATCTAGATCCCCGTCCTCCTCTCAGGAGAGTGGGACGCGCAGTCGCTGTGGTTCCCATAGGTGTCAGTCCCGTCACAGGTCCAGAGGATCGGCGAGGAGTAGATGCTCCAGATCCTCTAGGTGGCGCTCACCGTCATCCTCGGATGGGTTGTCATCAGAGGAGTCTGGTCGGATGTCGCGATCCAAACGCAAGAGATGGATGCCTAATCAGTCCTCCAGGACCAGTAGCCTGGTTCCCGCTGCATCTCTTCAGCTCAAGGTTCCTGTGCCTGGTCCTTCCGTGGTGCCAGTCCTGCCTACGTCTGGTGAGTACCAAGTTACGGAAGCGTGGGGAGTGATTAGTGGTTGTGCGGGCATCGCAGCGATGTTGAGGGCGCTTTTAGAACGGTTGCAGCAGCCTGCCCAAGCCCCTGGGCCTTCTGCCCCTCCCAAGCAGGCGCTTGTGTTGGCAGGGGTCCATAAGGATTCTTGATTTTGTGGGGTTAGTCTTTATGGTGCCCACTTGGATGAGACTATCCGGGAAATTTTTTGGGCTAATCAGTATATACAGGTGAAACGCCAAAAATTAGAATATAGTGCAAAAGTCAATTTATTTCAGTAATGCAAATTAAAAGGAATTTCATTAATGCAGCTTAAAATTAGAATTTTTTGAAAAGGTTCAATATTCTAGGCTCAAAGTGTCACACTCTATTCAGCTAATTAATCCATACCCCCTGAGCAAAGGGGACCTCAAAATTGGGGGTTTTATAAGCTGTAAGCCTTAATCATCCAAATTATAACAAATAAAGGCTTGAAATATCTCGCTTTGCATGTAATGAGTCTATCACATATGTTAGTTTCATCTTTTGAGTTGCATTAGTGAAATAAACTTTGCACAATGTTCTAACTTTTTGAGTTTCACCTGTAGATATCTGGTCCCTCATATCGGTGGACCAACATACGGTAGACAGGGAGAGGAGTTTTTCTGAGAAGCCTTACGAGCATAGACCCAGAGTAGCCAAGACCTTGAACAATTGGTTGCAGGCCTTCTCGATTTTGGGTTGCATTATGGGTCAGCATTATCCTGAGCGTTGTTCGGAACTGATCGTGTATCAGGACACTATTTATAGCGCTTACAAGTCCCATGGTGGGAGCGCCTGGTGGCGGTATGATGAGGAGTTCCAGCGGCACTTAGCGTTGCAACCGGAGATAGGTTGGGGGGTAAAATCCACAGATGTTTGGTTGTGATTAATGGTGGCGCAAAGAACACCCCCCTTTCCAGGGGTAGCCACTGGATCAGGGGGATCTTCCAACCATGGACCGGTGGCCGTCCGCCGCCCCTGAGCATGCTGGTTGTTTAACGAAGGACACTGCAGGTTTGCCCATTTGTGCAAATAGAAGCATGAATGGTCCTCACACGGCGAACAGGTGCATACGCCCCCCCCCCTTTAAGCTTTCCAAGAAGCTTGAACAAGGGGGTCACAAGGACCCCGGTGTGCGTAGTCGAGATAGGCCCCTGGCTAGACAGGTACCCCAATAGGAAGGTGGCGGCACAGTTGCGTTTTGGTTTCTCCTTTGGGTCTCTTATTCCTTTTGTTCTCAATCGTTACCCAGTTTTTTCAGATAACCTTAAATCGGCGCGGGAGCTTCCGGAGATCCTTAGGGGGAAGATTGATAAGGAGGCTGCACATTCCCTAATCTGCGGATCTCCCCGATAGGCGTGGTCCATAAGAAATTGCCGGAGAAGTTCAAGCTGATACATCACCTTTTAGAAGCGCACACATTACACAGCAGATGTGGGCCTGGTCAGGTCACTGTCAGAAGAGGACACCGTCCCTGTGGCGCGGATAATTTAACAGTCCGCAGCGGACACCATCTACGGAAAAAGTTCACTGGATGTCACTGATATTTTAGGGATGCGCACACTTTACACAGGAGATGTGGCACAAATAATTTAACTGTCCACAGCCTCCTATTACACAGTATTTTGCGCAGGATGCGCTAAAAATATATATTGCTGCTGTCACACACAATAGTGCTTACAAGGACTTTTGGGTCTATGAAAAGTTTGTTGTATAAAAATCTTCCTATTACTCTCCCTACTCTGTCTGTCCCTTCCTATGCTCAGCTCTCCCTGACTAAGACTGAGCCGAACACGTGTCATATATATATATAGCATATATAGCACCCGATGACGAGTTCCGGCCACCCAATCACTGTAAAGCCAGTAGCCAACATGGCTACTGGCATTACAGTGATGGCAGTACTTACCTGCACGTTTATAAGCTGCTTACCAGCCGCAAAACGTGTCAGAAGGAGACTCGAGCATGGCGCTTTTTTTTTGTCTTTAGCAATACTAATGGACTACTGACCAAATGCTGACCGACCGAAGCCGATTGCTAAGCAGACAGAATCTGTTTTTTGAGGGTTATGGTTCTGGCGGATCAGAGAAAGGGCAAAATAATCAGTGACGTCAACACAGACTTACTGCTGACCCCCTCTCCACTCTGTCGGGGGCTCTACTTGTATAAGTGTTTAATAGAAAAGGTTCTGTAGACATCTATGTGGAATCAGCTGATGACGGTGTAAAAAGAATTGCGCTTCTTCTTGGCGCTAACATCGACCTGTAAGGCTGAGTTCATACTTGAGTTATTTGGTCAGTTTTGGCCCTGTGGCTGCCCAAATAAGTGAAGTGTGCAGTGATTCTAAGAGCGACACCTGTCATCTGCATGTCATACAGACTCACGGTATTATTTCACTACCACAGCAGACTCCCTATGTGTGTTACTGCAAGGCACAGTGTTCTACACCACTATACAGGCACAGTGTTCTACACCACTATACAGGCACAGTGTTCTACACCGCTATACAGGCACAGTGTTCTACACCACTATACAGGCACAGTGTTCTACACCACTATACAGGCACAGTGTTCTACACCGCTATACAGGCACAGTGTTCTACACCGCTATACAGGCACAGTGTTCTACACCGCTATACAGGCACAGTGTTCTACACCACTATACAGGCACAGTGCTCTACACCGCTATACAGGCACAGTGTTCTACACCACTATACAGGCACAGTGTTCTACACCCTATACAGGCACAGTGTTCTACACCGCTATACAGGCACAGTGTTCTACACCGCTATACAGGCACAGTGTTCTACACCGCTATACAGGCACAGTGTTCTACACCACTATACAGGCACAGTGTTCTACACCACTATACAGGCACAGTGTTCTACACCACTATACAGGCACAGTGTTCTACACCACTATACAGGCACAGTGTTCTACACCACTATACAGGCACAGTGTTCTACACCACTATACAGGCACAGTGTTCTACACCACTATACAGGCACAGTGTTCTACACCAGCTATACAGGCACAGTGTTCTACACCACTATACAGGCACAGTGTTCTACACCGCTATACAGGCACAGTGTTCTACACCACTATACAGGCACAGTGTTCTACACCGCTATACAGGCACAGTGTTCTACACCGCTATACAGGCACAGTGTTCTACACCGCTATACAGGCACAGTGTTCTACACCGCTATACAGGCACAGTGTTCTACACCACTATACAGGCACAGTGTTCTACACCGCTATACAGGCACAGTGTTCTACACCACTATACAGGCACAGTGTTCTACACCACTATACAGGCACAGTGTTCTACACCGCTATACAGGCACAGTGTTCTACACCACTATACAGGCACAGTGTTCTACACCACTATACAGGCACAGTGTTCTACACCACTATACAGGCACAGTGTTCTACACCACTATACAGGCACAGTGTTCTACACCACTATACAGGCACAGTGTTCTACACCACTATACAGGCACAGTGTTCTACACCACTATACAGGCACAGTGTTCTACACCACTATACAGGCACAGTGTTCTACACCCTATACAGGCACAGTGTTCTACACCACTATACAGGCACAGTGTTCTACACCGCTATACAGGCACAGTGTTCTACACCCCTATACAGGCACAGTGTTCTACACCCCTATACAGGCACAGTGTTCTACACCGCTATACAGGCACAGTGTTCTACACCGCTATACAGGCACAGTGTTCTACACCGCTATACAGGCACAGTGTCTCTAAACCAGTGTTCTACTATACAGGCACAGTGTTCTACACCGCTATACAGGCACAGTGTTCTACACCGCTATACAGGCACAGTGTTCTACACCGCTATACAGGCACAGTGTTCTACACCGCTATACAGGCACAGTGTTCTACACCGCTATACAGGCACAGTGTTCTACACCGCTATACAGGCACAGTGTTCTACACCGCTATACAGGCACAGTGTTCTACACCGCTATACAGGCACAGTGTTCTGCACCATTATACAGGCACAGTGTTCTGCACCATTATACAGGCACAGTGTTCTACACCGCTATACAGGCACAGTGTTCTACACCGCTATACAGGCACAGTGTTCTACACCACTATACAGGCACAGTGTTCTACACCGCTATACAGGCACAGTGTTCTACACCTCTATACAGGCACAGTGTTCTACACCGCTATACAGGCTCTCTGCAGCCAGGAAATAGCAGTTTTTTTATGCAATATGCCACTTATAAATTCGGATTTAATCAAATATTTTCAGAAAATTCGGCAAATCAGCCGAATCGAATTTTTGAGATATTTTTTTTGCTCATCTGTAGTTAAGTTGACACATCTGTATGTACTTATATAAATATTATTTGCCAAGAATATTAAAGGGAACCTGTCACCGGGATTTTGGGTATAGAGTTGAGGACATGGGTTGCTAGATGGCCGCTAGCACATCCGCAATACCCAGTCCCCATAGCTCTGTGGGCTTTTATTGTGTAAAAAAACTGATTTGATACATATGCAAATTACCATAAGAGTCATATCTTACTTGTGTGACCAGAGAAGAGTCATATTTTCAAGCTCTGACTCATCTCAGGGTAATTTGCATATGTATCCAATTAGTTTTTATACACAATAAAAGCACACAGAGCTATGGGGACTGGGTATTGCGGATGTGCTAGCGGCCATCTAGCAACCCATGTCCTCAGCTCTATAAACAAAATCCCGGTGACAGGTTCCCTTTAAGTCTCATATATCATACTATTAATCATTTTAACCTTTACTCAGGTGAGATTCATACACAGCTGGTTGACTCATTTGCATGTTATTTTTGTTTTCTTGCTTCTTTTAACAAGGCAACAACATTGCGGCTGACAGTTTAAGCTCTATAGTGAAACATGAGAATATTCACAGTAAGCACAATGTTTGGGGAATTTTATAGTATGAAGGTCATTGTTTTTGTGTTGTTTTGTTTTTTATAGCAAAATGCAGCATGTTCAAAAATCCCAGAATAAATATCTGCAAAAATTGCACCAAATATAGGTAAAATGTTTGAAAAAAACTCCATTAGTGTGGATCAATGCTATTTTTTTCCTTTTTGTTGAGTCTTGCATTTTTTTTTCCGTCTGTACTTTTTGCTACATCTTTTATGAAAAAAACTGCCAACTCTTGGTGATGTATTTAAGTGTATGGGTATTTTAAATGAAGTATAACAATGTTATTTTTTATAATGCCATTTGCCGTATATTCATTTCAATTGCATGTTCTGGGTCAGTGGTGTTTTTCTCTCATTTTCTGGTGTTTTTGTGCCATAGACTTCCATTTATTTTCTATTTTGCCCTGCTTAAACCAGCAAGAACCAGTTTATGTGGCATTTTTATAAAAAAAAATTCTAAAATTGCTTTTTTTCCTAATAACTTACAGAGCAGAAAAACATCATGCAAATTTCTTGTCTTAAAATACACTGAAATGCCCCTAAAAATACAAAAACAAAATACCATACAACATTAGGTTGGCGTTTGTGGGCCCTTAAAAAATATACAAATCAAAAAATTAGGGGATATTTATGAAACTGGTGTAAAGTCGAACAGATTCCACCTTTCATTTTTCACAGCTCATTTGAAAAATGAAAGGTGCTTAAGCAGCCTTAGGGTAGGGACATACAGACAGGTTTCTGCTGAAGTTTTGGAAGCAAAAACCAAGAGTGCATTATAAAAGGAGAGAAAGTATGAAGGACAGATATGACTTCTCCTCTTTTGTGAATTATCTCTTGGTTTTGACTTCCACAACGACATCAGGAAAGGTGACAATGTGGCCATACCCTTAAACACTCTGAAGCATGCATGAAGGAGGCCTAAAGCTAGGTCTGTTTCCCTAGGTTTGCCCAGACTTAGGATTCGTTCACACGAATGTGTGATGCCCGTTGCCGTATTGCATACCGCATTTGCGGATCTACAATACACGGGCACCGTTCCGTGGCAATTCAGCATCATGTATGCGGACCCATTCATTTCAATGGGTCCGCAAATCTGGAGATGTGGAATGGAAGAACGGAACACTACGAAAGCACTACGGAGTTCTTTCTGGGGTTCCGTTCCCTGCTTCCACACCAGTAAAAGATAGAGCAAGTTCTATCTTTTTTGCGGAACGGAAGGATCGTTGACCCATTCAAGTGAACGGGTCTGCGATCCCCATGCGCCTGCCCCACGGACGGTGCACTTTCATTTTGGACCGCAATTTGTGGTCCACAGCACGGGCACGGGCTTGGGCTTGTGTGAACGAGCCCTTACATTGTAGAAAAAACATCTTTTCCTTCTTGTAAGAACATATACTACTTTGCATATTCTATTCTCCGACTTACATATTGTCTTTACTTTTACTTGACTGATGAAAAAGATTAAACTCTCACGTATGGAATTTCTTATGTATTTGTTGTACCATCTTTTCTAAGGCCTGCTTAATATCTTTATTCCTCAGGCTGTAGATCATAGGGTTAAGAAGAGGAGTTACAACATTGTAGAACAGGGAGAGGATTTTTTTGGCATTTTTCATATCTGGAAGTAAATAAATGCTAATAAGAGAACCGTAATATAAAGACACCACGGCCAGGTGAGAGCTGCAGGTGGAGAAGGTCTTCTGCCTCCCGGTCACAGAGGGGATCTTCAGTATGGTGATAATAATGAACACATATGAAATTACAATAACCATAAATGGACAAATGACTAGAGGAACTGCTATTAACTTGCTTTCCATCTTCACTATAAATGTTTCTGAGCAGGAAAGTTCAAGAATCGGGTTAAAATCACAAAAGAAATGGTCAATGATGTTTGGTCCACAGAATAGCAAATTACTTATTGTTATAAACATCATCAATGTAATAAAAAGGACAATCAACCAAATAAAAAATATTGTTTTTACACAAAATGTGAAGTTTATAATGGATGTGTATTGCAGAGGGTTACAGATGGCCTGATACCGGTCATAGGACATTGCAGTCAGGAGAAGACATTCTAATGATTCTGTGGCTAAAAAACAATGAAATTGTATAAAACAGCCAATAAAAGACACATAACTCCCTTCATACAACACAACGCGGAGCATGTTGGGCACGATGATGGTGGAGAGCAGAATATCTGTGAAGGAGAGCTGTGTGAGGAAGAAGTACATGGGAGAGTGGAGAGATATGCTGTAGGACACCACCAGGATGATGAGGAGGTTTCCACATATAGTCACACAGTAAACCAGAAGCATCAAAGGGAAGAAAATGTTCTTTATATTTTGGAAATTTGGAAAACCTAGGAGAAATATTTCAAACACCGTCGTGGTGTTATATTGCATAGTCAATAAATGGTAAAAAAAATAAAATTGATAATAAAACCAAATTGTTTTATTGATTGGTTCCACCAGAAAAAAATACAGGTCCTCCATAAAGAGAAAGATTGAGAATGGAAACTTGCCTAAAATCATAGAATGTATGTTTTTTTTTTTTTTTTTTTTTTTTGCTTAAAAAATTTATTGGGCAAAATACAAAACATTTACAGTAAAAAAAATTTTTTACAATCTCTCAATTCTTAGTGACCCAACTAATTATATATAAACATAGGTATATTCAACTCGTCTTTTCATAACATTTAGAAAACCCTCCCCTCCCTCCCCCCCAATTTGTGGTGCGTCAAAGTAGGACCCCTATATATGAAACAACTTGACCTCAGCTAATCAATCCTCCAACCACCCCATATCCTACTCCACTGGTACTCAATTTCCCTCCGTTTATATATAATTTTCTCGTAGTTCTTTACCTTATCAGTTAAATTTATCCATGTATTTATGTCTGGAGTGGATCGGGCAAACCAGGTCCGACTGATCAAAACTCTAGCCAACATCAGTATTCTGCTCAGGAAAATCTTTTGATACTTAATCTTTAGTTTGGAAAGATCATTAAGAACAAATACTTGTGGTTCAAAAGGAATTCGAATTTTTAGCTTATACATAATACAATTATTGATACTATTCCAGTAATTTATAAGTTCTGGACAGGTCCATATCATATGGAGAAAGTCCGCTCCTGCAGTGTCACATTTGGGGCAGTTGGACGTGTCTCTTAACCCGCATTTATTCATCCACAGGGGAGTAATATATAATCTGTGGCAAATATAGAATTGTATTAGAACATGGTTGAAGTTCTGGGATAATGAAGATAAATTCCCAAAAATATTCTCCCACCCTTCTATTTGTAAATTCGGACAATCCACCTCCCACGCTTTTTGTCCTGGTGAGTGTATATCACTAAACCGTACCTTAAGTAATAACTTATATATATTTGAAATCTTTATTCTAGAAGGTGTACCCCCTACCCAATCATTCAGAAAGGATAAATTATCTATATCCAACAGCCGCTTATCATCCAAACTAGATAATACAGATCGCAATTGAAAATACCTAAACCATGAAAGATTTTTTATATTATGTGTCATTTCTATAAATGGTTTAATTTCTCTATCTTTAACTACCTGTGAAATATATAAAATTTTATTCTTCTGCCAAAATGTGTCAGCTGCAATTTCATCCAGCCTTTGTAAATACAAATTATGCCAAAGAGGCGTAAATGTAAGTGAACCCTTAACCTTCAACCATGTCCTAGTTGTAGCCCACACTTTCAGGAGTAATTTTATAGTCTCTCTATAGCCTCGCTCATAACTCTTCAATAGCCCAGATTCCAACAAGGTAAAAATATTATTGTGAGCGTGACTAGTTACCATCTTCCCCAGGAGTGCACTGTCCTCTGATTCATAGCACATCAATAACTGGGCTGCAATAAAATACCCTTTAAAGTAGGGGAGATTTAAACCCCCACACTCCACTGATTTATACAAATATTCCAGCTTAATTCGAACTCGCTTTCTTCCCCATATTAAATCATTAATTATTCTTTCCATAAGTTTAAAATGTTTATCTTGTATCCAAATAGGTGTATTCCTGAGCACATAAAGAAATTGTGGTAATATCACCATTTTAACTAGTGAAACTCGATCAGCTCTGGATAGGGGAAGTTTCAGCCAGATTCCTATTTTAGCTCTAATCTTTACCATTATGGGGATCAAGTTAAGTTCTACAAAATTTTCAACCCGAGGCGATATAATCAAACCCAAGTATTGAAAAGTATCGACAATATCCAACTGTGTAACAGGAACCTCTTTCTGTGGCAGAGGATCTATTGGGAGCAGACTGGTCTTGGCCCAGTTTATAAGAAGACCAGACACCTCACCAAATACTTTAACCATTTGAATAATCCTAGGGAGAGTAGTTTCCGTATGATCTATAAAGAACAGAACATCATCTGCATATAATGAGATACGGTCTTGTGTTCCTAGCGTACCAAATCCTTTAACCTGATCATCCTGCCTGATGGCCATCGCAAGGGGTTCGATATACACATCAAATAATAAGGGAGATAATGGGCAACCCTGACGGGTGCCTCTGTTTAACTCGATACTACTACTCAAAATTCCATTAAGACTCAATTTGGCCCTTGGAGATCTATACAATAACCATAGAATGTATGTTTAAAAAGTTTAAGTCTACCTATACCGTAAACCTTAAGTTTAGAGATGAGCAAATTTCCTAAAATTTGTTTCATGTCCGATTAGTCTGATTTGAATATATTGATATTTTTATTCAGGTATAAATCGATTTTACCCAAATTCAAAATAATTTGAATGCCTGAAAATCCATCTCTCTCTCTTTCTATCTTCATGTATTTCCAGAATAACAATTTGCCCAATTTTTTTTAAAGACATTCTGATCAATTAAAATTTTTGGAAACATTTGGGACAAATTTTGACTTCAGTGCATCGTTTCTATAAAATCAAAATGTAAATACAAATGTCTTACAGAACAATTTAGACATACTGAGAGTGAAGGAGTGAGTGGAAGTATTTGAAAGAGCGAGAGACGGACAACAAAGTATAATATACCATATTTTTCGTTTTATAAGACGCACTTTTTTTCCCTCCAAAGGGGAGGGAAAAAGTCACTGCGTCTTATAAAACGAATGCGATGCAAATTAGGTGGCCATTAAACTGTTGGGTAGGCTGGCGGCTTCACTGAAGGCTTCTGCCTCCAGCCCGTGCTTCCTTAACAAGACCGCACCAGGGATGGGCAGGCTGGCGGCTTCGCCTTTTATGCTCCGTTGCCGCCAGCGCCAGGGACGGGGGCCCGCAGCTCCAGTAAGTGAAAAAGTTTTCCCCCTGTCCCCTCCTCCAGCCGCCAGCCTGCACGTCCGGTGCGCACCCGGCACCGGAGTCCTCAGCTCCAGTAAGTAAAAATGTTTTCCCCCTGTCCCCTCCCCCAGCCGCCAGCCTGCACGTCCGGTGCGCACCCGGCATCGAAGTCCTCAGCTCCTGTAAGTGAAAGTTTTCCCCCCTCCTTCGGCCGCCAGCCAGCACTTCTGGTGCGCACCCGGGACTGGAGCCTGTAGCTCCAGTAAGTATAATCTTCTCCCCCCTGTCCCCTCCAGCTGCTGCCAGGGGACCCCGGCACTGACCTGAGCTCCAGGGTCCCGGTCTTCTCGTCTATGTGCTGGATGCCTGTCACACTGTGCGCTCCAGCGCCTCTGTTATTGTGCCTGCTAGCCCTGCTGCTCTCTGCTCATACATCCCCCATGTACTGCAGTGTATGAGTGGATTCCTATGGATGAGGGGGGTTATAGTATTTAATATAAACACTGTCCAGAGACTGTTCTGTAATTGGCATGTGTTTATATTAAATATGACTATAACCCCCCTCATCCATAGGAATCCACCCATGTACTGCAGTATATGGGTGGATTCTTATGGATGAGGGGGGTTATAGTCATATTTAATATAAACACATGCCAATTACAGAACAGTCCCTGGATAGAGTTTATATTTAATCTGACTATAACTCCCCTCATCCTTGAGAATACACCAATGTACAGTACATCAGTCTATTCTTTAGGATGATGGGTATTATAATCACAGATCCCTCATCCACAGGTCCCTCATAACAGTGTCATCCACAGATCCCCCATAAATGTGTCATCCACAGATCCCCCCATAAGTGTGTCATCCACAGATCCCCCCCATAAGTGTGTCATCCACAGATACCCCCATAAGTGTGTCATCCACAGATACCCCATAAGTGTGTCATCCACAGATCCCCTATAATAGTGTCATCCACAGACCACCAATAGTTCAAACCCCACCAAAAGCACACCTTTTAGTTGAAAATATATTTTTTCTTATCTTCCTCCTCAAAAACCTAGGTGCGTCTTATCATCAGGTGCGTCTTATAAAGCGAAAAATACGGTATATTTACATAGGCCAGAATACCAGTTCGGCTCGAGCATTGCTATGCTCGGCACATGGCAGTACTCGGCCGGGTACCACATGTGCTCGAGTGCAATGCTCGAGTCTCCTTCCCGCACGTTTTGCGGCTGCTAAGCAGCCAATACACTTGAAGGTAAGTACTGCCCTCACTGTAATGCCAGTAGCCATGTTGACTACTGGTTTTACAGTGATTGGCTGGCCGGAATGCGTCATCGGGTGCTATATAGCACCCGATGACGCGTGTTAGGCTCATTCGTAGTCAGGGAGAGCTGAGGATAGGAAGGGACAGAGTGTAGGGAGTGTAATTGAATTTACATTTTCTACAAAAACTTTTCATAGATCCAAAAGTTCTTGTTAGGACTATTGTGTGTGACAGCAGCAAGATATGTTTGTCTAAATAAACGCACACAGGGGGACCCTGCCTGGGAAGGATTTACAATATATTTAAACACACAGCCTTGTTAGGCTTATAATCAATATGAATATATTTTTGTAGCACAACCTGAGTTAAATTGCTCAATGTTAGGGAGAGCTGAGCATAGGAAGGGACAGACAGTGTATGGAGTGTAATAGGAAGATTTTTATACAAAAAACTTTGCAGAGACCCAAAAGTCCTTGTAAGCACTATTGTGTGTGACAGCAGCAATATATATTTTTAGCGCATCCTGCGCAAAATACTGTGTAATATGAGGCTGCGGACAGTTAAATTATTTGTGCCACATCTCCTGTGTAAAGTGTGCGCATCCCTAAAATATCAGTGACATCCAGTGCACTTTTTCCGTAGACGGTGTCCGCTGCGGACGGGTATTATCTGCGCCACATTTCCTGGTTAAAGTGTGCGCATCGCTAAAATATCAGTAACATCCAGTGCACTTCTTCCGTAGATAGTGTCCCATGCGGACAGTAAAATTATCCGCGCCGCATCTCCTGTTTAAAGTGTGCGCATCCCTAAAATATCAGTGACATCCAGTGTACTTTTTCCGTAGACACTGCGCACTGTGACATTACCTGTGGTACCTGTCCTGCATAACGTTTCCTCATCACAAATACCTTTGTACATTTTTTTGCACATAGACTTCCAAATCCTACACTACTGTACGTGTGACATACTTTCAAGCATATAGCACATTTAAAATGAGGAAGGCGAGCAGTAAAGGATGGGGAAGTGGCCGTGCTGCTAATGGTGCACGCAGAGGCAGTGGCCCTGGACGCAGAGAAACAGTGCCTGCTGCCAGAGTACAAGAAAAACAATCATCCAAAATACCTATTTTCATGTCCCAGTTTGCAGGGTGGCGCAGGACACCACTCTTGAAGTCAGACCAGTGCGACCAGGTGGTCGGTTGGATTGCAGCAGATAATGCTTCCAGTCGGTTAAGCACCACCCTGTCTTCCACCAAGTCCAGTCTCAGTAGCCAGGAGTCTGGTCAACCCACTCCTCACCCTAATCCTTCTTCCTCCCACCATTTACAGTTTGGACAAACAAGTAATAGCACACTATTCCGAGGACCTCTTTTTATCGCTTTTGCTTGATTTGGCTCTCTCGCCAAGCACGCTTGAAGAGGGACATGAGATCTTGTGCCCTGATTCCCAACCTCTTGAACATCCACAGTCACAAAAACATGATGGTGGGAAATGGCAATTAGTGTTTAATGAGGTGGATGATGATGAGACACAGTTGCCAATGAGTCAACCGCAATTACTGTCTCAAAAGGTTGATGAAGAGGATGAGACACAGTTGTCAATCATTGAGGTTGTGGTTAGGTTAACTTACAGGAACCAGTTTGAGGTGATCACCCCGAACTGGATGGACAAATGTCTTTTTTCGGCCTTATGTACTATGTTACTATGTTACTAAATCAGGAAGATGATCAGAGTGAGGAAGTGGAAGAATAAGTGGTGGACGATGAGGTCACTGACCCAACCTGGGAAGGTGGAAAGCCAAGCAAAGACAACAGTATAGAGGGAGGGGGATCTTCAGCACCGCAACAGGCTGGAAGAGGCAGTGGGGTGGCAAAAGGAAGAAGGCAGGCCACACCACACAGGCCCGCAACTGTTCCACAGAGCAACCCCTTGCGGAAATCTCCCTTGCCAAGGGGTAGATGTTCTGCAGTATGGCGCTTTTTTGAGGAATAGTAGTTTGCAACCTGTGCCATATACGGAAATGAACTCTAGCAACCTCACTACCACCAGCATATTGCGCCACATGGCATCCAAGCACCATAATAAGTGGGATGAACGCCTGGAACCACAATCTGTGTCTGCGGGTCACACCACTGCCCCCTCTTCCGCTTTGTAACATACTGGCCAATCCCCTGTCAAAGGTGCAGGCCCGGATGCATCCCGCCCTGCACCTGGACCTTCGCAAGCACCATCAGCGACCACCTCCACTTCCGTGTACCAGCGCAGCGTACAAATGTCCTTACCCCAGGCATTTAAACTCAACTGCAAATACCCAGCCAACCACCCACCAACAGGCCATAGCACTAAATGCACAACTTTCAAAATTACTGGCACTTGAAATGTTGCCATTTAGGCTTGTGGACACTAAGGCCTTTCACAGCCTTATGTCACAGCCTTATGTCAGCTGCCGCTATTTTTCACGGTGTGCCGTGTCCGCCTTACACCAACATGTGTCCTCTAACATCACACGAGCCCTGACCAACGTAGTTACTGGGAAGGTCCACTTAACCACGGACATGTGGACTACTGCATTCGGCCAGGGATGCTACATTTCCCTGATGGCACACTGGGTGAATGTTGTGGAGGCCGGGATCGAGTCGTACCCTGGGATGAAACAGGTGCTACGACGCCAAGGATTGCGGACCCTATGTCGATCAGGGTTTCCGCCAGCACCTACGTTAGTGGCTCAAGCCCCCTCTTCTCCTCCTCCTCCACTTCCACCTCCCAATTATCCGCGTGCAAAGCCAGTCAGTCATCAGTTGGTAGCTTGAAGCAGTGTAGCACTGCAGTGGGGAAGCGTCAACAGGCTGTGCTGAAGCTGATATGCTTAGGGGACAAACAGCACACCGCCACAGAGCTGTGGTAGGGGATAAGAGACCAGACTGAGCAGTGGCTCTCGCCTCTCAACCAAGAACCAGGGATGGTTGTGTCTGATAATAGCCGTAACTTGGTGGCGGCTTTGGAGCTCAGCAAGCTCAGACTCATCCCATGCCTAGCCCACATGTTCAACCTTGTGGTTCAGCGGTTTCTCAAAACCTACCCTAATTTGCCTGAGCTACTGGTGAAGGTGCGCCGCATGTGTGCCCATCTCTGTAAGTCACCGACAGCTTCAGCCAGTCTGTTAATGCTGCAGCAGCGCTTACAATTGCCAGCGACTGTTGTGCAATGTGAGCATGTGCTGGAACTCATCCCAAATGTTGGCCAGGCTTTGTGAGCAGCAGAGGGCAGTAGTGGAATACCATCTGCAACATGGTTGTCGCCTTTCCAGTCAGCTTCCACTATTCACAAGCGAGGAGTGGGCATGAATGTCTGACCTCTGTGAGGTTTTAAGATACTTTGAGGAATCAACACATATGGTGAGCGGCAATAACGCTATTATCAGCGCAAACATCCGACTTCTGACTCTTTTCAAAAGCTTGCTGCTCACAATTAAGGATGACGCTTTGCATGTGGAAGAGGTGGGAATGGGGGAAGACATTACACAGGTTGATGATAGCCAGACAACCCTCAGTTCATCTTCTCAGCGCGAATTCGAGGCTGAAGAGGTGGAGGAGCAGGAGACGGTTGCCTAAGCTACAAAGGGTAGTACCCATGAAAGTTTAATTCCATCTGTTCTACGTGGGTGAGCAGAAGAAGAGGATGAGGAGATTGGGAGTGATCCTCCTGATGACGACAGCGAAGTCTCGCCTGTTGGTACTCTGGCACACATGGCTGATTTCATGCTAGGCTGCCTTTCCGTGCCCGTGTGTTATATGCATTTTAGACAACACGTATTACTGGTTGTTCACCCTTCTCGACCCCCGCTACAAACAGAACTTTTGATCTCTCATTCCTCTGGTGGCAGCAAAATGGTGCAATGGTGCAATGGACGAGCAAAATGGTGCAATACCAGACGGTCCTTGTTGAAAAATTGCTCCAAAAATTTCCATCTGACAACGCTGGCGGTAGAATCCATAGTTCCTTGGGCAACCGAGGAGGGAAACGCACAGCTGTTCCAACAGAGGCAGGGCAAAACTCTCTGAAGCCTGGGACAGTTTCATGACACCCCTCCAGCACCCTCACCTTGATGCGCAGCCTACTGTCACAAGGAGTGAATTTTGGAAGATGGTGAAGGAGTACATAGCAGACCGTGTCAGCGTCCTCAATGATCCCTCAGTGTCTTACAACTACTGGGTGTCCAAGCTGGACACGTGGCACGAACTGGCGCTCTACGACTTGGAGGTGCTGGCCTGCCTTGCCACCAACATTTTGTCTGAGTGGGTATTTAGTACTGCTGGTGGCATTATAACAGATAAGAAAATACGCCTGTCAACTGAAAAAGCTGACAGGTTGGCTCCTTTAAAAATAAACAAGGCCTGGATTGACCATGACTTCTCGACTCCACCAGAGGAAAGCGTCTGAACATAAAGGCACTTTAAATGTGTTGTTTATAATGTACTGAATATACTGCATTCCCATGCACCCCTCCCACCACAAGCAAATGTATATGGTTGAATCTTTCTTTTCTCCTCCTCCTCCTCTTTCATCATATCAAGAATGTTTTCATTAATCAAAAATGAAAGTCAGAGGTTTGAAGACACCGTTGTAGTTCCGACCATAAACGATGACAACCGGCGTTATTCCCATGACCCGCCGAGCTGCTTCCGGGAAACCAAAGTCTTTGGGTTCCGGGGGGAGTATGGTTTAGAAGCTAACAGATACATTTTTGAAGTGCACACGTAAGACTGCAGATGTGGCCCTGGAAAGTTCACTGTCAGAAGTAGACACCGTCTACAGAATAATGACATTGTATTATACAGATATATTTTTGAATCGCACACGTTACACTGCAGATGTGGCCTTGGTAAGGTGACTGTCAGAAGCGCACACCGTCTACGGAAAAATTACAATGTTTTTCACAGATACATTTTTGTATCGCACACATTACACTGCAGATGTGGCCCTCGCATGGTCACTGTAAGAAGCGGACACCGTCTATGGAAAAATTACATTGTTTGTCACAGAAATTTTTGAAGCGCACATGTAACAGTGCAAATATTGCCCTGGTAAGGTCACTGCCAGAAGCGGACACCATCTACGGAAAAAATACACTCGATGTCACTGATATTTTAGGGTTGCGCACACTTTGCCCAGGAGATTTGGCGTGGATAATTTAACTGTCCGCAGTGGACACCGTCTACGGATAAAGTGCACTGGATGTCACTAATATTTTAGAGATGCGCACACTTTACACAGGAGATGTGGCGTGAATAAGTTAACTGTCTGATGCTGCCTATTACACAGTAGTTTACACAGGATGTGCTAAAAATATATATTGCTGCTGTCACACACAGGACTTTTGGGTCTCTGAAAAAAAAAATTGTATAAAAATCTATCTATTTCACTCCCTACACTGTCTGTCCCTTCCTATGCACAGATCTCCGTAACATTGAGCAATTTAGCACAGGTTGAGCTACAAACATATATTGCTGCTGTCACACACAATAGTCCTTACAAGGACTTTCGGGTCTATGAAACGTTTTTGTACAAAATAATCAATCACACTCCTTACACTCTGTCCCTTCCTATCCTCAGCTCTCCCTGACTACGAATGAGCCAAACATGCGCCATCGGTTGTATATAGCACCCGATGACGCGTTCCGGCCAGCCAATCACTGTAATGCCAGCAGCCAACATGGCTACTGGCAATACAGTGAGGGAAGTACTTACCTGCACGTTTATTGGCTGCATAACAAATACATAAAAATGCATGTCTAATAAGATACCAGTGATTAAAAAAGATAATGGAAGAAAACTCCACTAATATACGATGCAATAAGAGTAGTATTTAATTTTGAAAGTGCGGCAATTACACGTGACGTTTCGGCCACAAAAACCGGCCTTCATCAGACTTAAGCCGCTTTTGCAGCAGCGGTTGTTTTCCTTATAGCAGCAAACATTTTTGCGCATTATCCCAAGACCACCACCGCCCAGGCAGATACAAAAGCGGCTTAAGTCTGATGAAGGCCTGTTTTTGTGGCCGAAACGTCACGTGTAATTGCCGCACTTTCAAAATTAAATACTACTCTTATTGCATCGCATATTAATGGAGTTTTCTTCCATTGATTCTACGGGGTGGGAACCCGACATCCAGTAGCGACAAACTAAGCAGGGTGCCACGACGTTATCTTGACAACAGTGATTAAAAGAGGTAATCTAAAACCATCATAAAAGCTGTGAATATAATATAGTGTACAAACAGTTGAACCCAGATTAAACATACTAATTATAAACCACTCATTATAATTAGTCACTGGTATCTTATTGGACATGAATTTTTATGTAATTTTTACACATGGTGATCATGCAGTCTGGGGCCTATATATTTCTACCACACACATATACACTCACCTAAAGAATTATTAGGAACACCTGTTCTTTTTCTCATTAATGCGATTATCTAGTCAACCAATCACATGGCAGTTGCTTCAATGCATGTAGGGTTGTGGTCCTGGTCAAGACAATCTCCTGAACTCCAAACTGAATGTCAGAATGGGAAAGAAAGGTGGGCTACAACAGCAGAAGACCCCACCGGGTACCACTCATCTCCACTACAAATAGGAAAAAGAGGCTACAATTTGCACGAGCTCACCAAAATTGGACTGTTGAAGACTGGAAAAATGTTGCCTGGTCTGATGAGTCTCGATTTCTGTTGAGACATTCAAATCGTAGAGTCCGAATTTGGCGTAAACAGAATGAGAACATGTATCCATCATGCCTTGTTACCACTGTGCAGGCTGGTGGTGGTGGTGTAATGGTGTGGGGGATGTTTTCTGGGCACACTTTAGGCCCCTTAGTGCCAATTGGCCATCGTTTAAATGCCACGGGCTACCTGAGCATTGTTTCTGACCATGTCCATCCCTTCATGACCACCATGTACCCATCCTCTGATGGCTACTTCCAGCAGGATAATGCACCATGTCACAAAGCTCAAATCATTTCAAATTGGTTTCTTGAACATGACAATGAGTTCACTGTACTAAAATGGCCCCCACAGTCATCAGATCTCAACCCAATAGAGCATCTTTGGGATGTGGTGGAACGGGAGCTTCGTGCCCTGGATGTGCATCCCTCAAATCTCCATCAACTGCAAGATGCTATCCTTTCAATATGGGCCAACATTTCTAAAGAATGCTTTCAGCACCTTGTTGAATCAATGCCATGTAGAAGTAAGGCAGTTCTGAAGGCAAAAGGGGGTCCAACACCGTATTAGTATGGTGTTCCTAATAATTCTTTAGGTGAGTGTATAGTATGGTGCTATCCCCGTGTTTGGACTGGTCCCCAGTAATTCTTCTCTTCACAGATTCAGGCATTCACCCACTAGGTTGGACGCCTCCCGTGCATGCGCTGGGTGGCTGCATCAGGGAGCACTCAGTGTTGCTAATTCCCACGTGACGGGCGTGGGCAATGCCCCACACCATGTGTCATCCACTTCCTGGATGTATGGTAAGTGGTGCGTGGGGGCGTTCGGCTTCTGTCACATGGTGACGAGCAGCGCGCTTTTCTAATGAGGGCCTCCTAATCCCTTTGGGGTTCCCTTTTCCCCCCATTATTTGTTTTCACCAATGTACATGTCTAATTATGTTTTATAAATTGTTGTGTTAGATTTTATATATTATCTCATGCGTATTATTGTGGGGTTATTGGTTGGTTCTATTATAGGTTTTGTTGCATGATTTACTAGACCCCTTAGGACAGGGATGTCAAACTCGTGGCCCTCCAGCTGTTGCAAAACTACAACTCCCATCATGCCTAGGCATACTACAGCTATCAGGGAATGATGGGAGTTGTAGTTTTGCAACATCTGGAGGGCCATGAGTTTGACATCCATGCCTTAGGATAATGATTATTATGGTCTGAGGTATTGGTTGGTTCTAATTATTCAGTGTAACGAAGTCCTGGAAGTGATGATATTGCCCCCAAGGATCCCTGATCTCAACATCATTTAGTCTGTGTGGGATTCCATGAAGAGGCAGAAGGATTTGAGCAAGCCTACATTCACATAAGATCTATGGTTAGTTCTCCAACCTCCTTGCCAAGATCCTCTATAAACCGTGAGTTAGTGTACCTAGAAGAACTGATGCTGAGGGCAGAGGGCAGTCACACCAGATATTGATTGGATTTAGATTTCTCTTTTCTTCATTCACATTGCATTTTGTTGATAAAAATAAACTATTAACACTTAGATTTTTTTAAAGCATTTTGTGCATCCTATGCAGCATTTTTTCCATGCCTGCCTAATTCTTCTGCACAGTTCTGTATATTGATTAGACAGATGATAGACAGAGATGAGTGAAATGATTCTAAACAAATCAAATTGTTTCCCCAAAACTTTGTTTTCCAAAGGATCCAAAGGTTTTAGGATTCGGCCCGCACAAATCGATCAAAATACAGGGAAGATGAGAAGATGAAGAAGGAGGTTCTTTCACAGGGAGGAGACGGCAAAACCTAGTTAGAGTTTAAAATTACTTTACACAGGCTTATGAGACAGAACAATTTAGTTACATTTATTAAGCTTTTTACGCTGCTATGTGGGCACCATAATTTGTGACTTTTTGAGGTTAGACCTTAGCGGGAGTTGGGCGTGGCTTAGAGGGAGGGGGCACGGCTTTGTGCCACCCACCGTATTTCCTTTAACTTTAGCTAGAAAGTAGCGGAAGCTATAGCTGAAGTCTATGCCAACCTGTGGCCAGGTGTATATTTCAGTTTCTGGCGCACAGCAGGACAGAAATGCACCGGATTTGTTAAGAGGGATCTACTTCCTTACAAATAAGGTGCATCTCACGGCAGTGCAGGGAGATCAAGACTGGAGTATGGATCCGCCAGTACTGATATATCCCCTTCATTATTTCATTGTGTAGCTTAGACTGCCTCGGGCATGCTGGCATCCATTTTATTGACGACTCAAATCAGTTATATGTATCTCAAACACAGTGGACTCCTAATAACATAAATGAATAAATAAATTGAATCAATTTGATCCAAATCGAAAGTACGCCAATTGGCCTGAAAATTTGTGTATGACACTCTGAAGTCTTCTCGGACTCATATTTAACCTTTCTCTCATTTTTATATTTTTCTTATACATTTTCTTTCTCTCTTACCTTGCAAGCTCTTTAATGCACTGTGAGTGACACTGACTTACATAGCTATGGGTAAATGCATGGTTGACGGTGTTAACAGTGTGTTTAAAAATACACCGCACTCAAGCTTGGGCCGCTAGCTGGCTCTTGCATTTTCTCTTTTCTTGCTGTCGCTTTAAATGCTGATGTGTGGTGCAGCAGGGTCTATATGTATGTGAACGGGTCAAACTCTATAAAATATCTCAAACTATACTGTCCCTTGTGCTAAAACCTGTCTTTCCATCAAGTAATTCAATCTACCTAGCTATGTCTTGACCATCCATACACTGCTCCTAGAAGACCGTAAACCGGCTGTTTTGTGTGTCTAATTGTGGTGTCTGTGAAAGACATGTCCTATCACATCAGTGACTGAGCTCAGGACAACTTAGGACCTTACTGTAGCCTAGTAGACAAGTCAATACCCTGCCTCCTGATTGGCTGTGAGGTAGACTGCTAGGCATTTTAGGCAGGCCTTGCATTCAGGGTCATGTGGCCCTCTGTCTTCATGTTCCCCTGCCCTGCTTTGCTTACGTTTGTGCTGAATTTGATATGTAAAATGGCAGACTCCAGTTAGCACAATTCACCCAAATAGAAATCAAAACTTTGGCATTGGAGGACGGTGTTAATCTAATTCATTTAGAATGGTTTCACTCATCTCTAGTCTTCACTGACACCTTCTACTTGTGCCTTATTTTCTCCTAATAGACACAACCTGGGCACTAAATCCAGATAGTGTTTCTTTTGATTTATATGAGAACAGTCAATGTTTAGACTGGTATGAGGAGGAGGTTTAGAAAGAGGAGGAGGACATGATGGCTGAAATGTGTTGATCATGGTAGTAGTGACACTCAGAGCAATGCTGGTGGTGTTGGTGGTAGGGGTACTGGTAGCAATTGTGGTATCTGAACTTGGATTAAGTATAGAAGTGTGAATCATTAGGGTGGGGGCAAGGAGCCTATGATGTATCACAGTCTGAGTAATGTTGAAGGGATGATTTTTGATAATGATGATTATTCTATGTTAGCCAGGACCTGGGAACTGGATTAGGGTGACAAAGAGGCAATAACATCAGAGTGTCACGGAAGGTGTACAGGAAACAAGACAATGCAAAATGAATATATGACTTACTGGATCCAAAACTAAGGAACAAAAGGGAGACCCCTGCATAAGACCTGGCACTCTCCCTGACTGCTCAGCCTATGCGAAAATCCCAATGGTGGATGAACGCATATCCTCGACTACATACCACCTGAACACCCTACAATAGTGAGGGGACACGACCACCGGCTCCCTACACTAGACACGGAGGGAGTCAGGGTCACCTGGGATCCAGCAAACAGAAAATCACAAATAAATGTACAGCAGTTATCTTGTAGAAGACTGTAAAATAGGATCAGCATGCACACACACTCCAGGAAGTTGTATAAGCCGCACACTAATGCATTAAGGGGAGGAATTTAAAGGGATGCAATCAGTCCAACTACATGACAGCTGAGAGAGGCTAACGAGATGAGGAACTTAAAACCAAAACAAAGAAAACTCAAGGAGGAGGTTCTGAAAGGCTTCTGTCAGAGCTTCTCAGCTGTCTGGTTGTGACAGTACCCCCCCCCCCCCTCTACGAGTGGACTCCGGACACTCAGAGCCCACCTTCTCAGGATGGGACCTATGGAAAGCCCTGATGAGACGAGTGGCCTTAATGTCCGTCAGTGAGACCCACATCCTCTCCTCAGGACCATAACCCTCCCAATGAACGAGGTACTGGAGAAAACCGCGGACAAGACGAGAATCCACAATCCTAGAGACCTGAAATTCAAGATTACCATCAACCATAATCGGAGGAGGAGGCCAAGGCGATTGTACAATGGGTTGAACATAAGATTTCAATAAGGACTTAAGAAAAATATTATGGATCTTCCAAGTCTGAGGAAGATCAAGACGGTAGGCAACAGGATTGATGACAGACAGGATTTTGTAAGGCCCAATAAACCTAGGACCCAACTTCCAGGAGGGAACCTTCAATTTGATATTCTTGGTAGACAACCACACCAGATCACCAACATTCAGGTCTGGACCAGGCACACGTCTCTTATCTGCCACACGCTTATATCTCTCACTCATGCTCTTTAGATTATCCTGAATCTTTTGCCAAATAGAAGACAAAGACGAGGAGAATCTGTCCTCATCAGGTAAACCAGAAGACCCCTCTCCCGAGAAAGTCCCAAACTGCAGATGAAACCCATATGCACCAAAAAATGGTGACTTATCAGAGGACTCCTGACGACGGTTATTTAAAGCAAACTCAGCAAGGGACAAAAAAGAACACCAATCCTCCTGATTCTCCGCCACAAAACAGCGCAGATATGTCTCCAGATTATGATTGACGCGCTCTGTCTGGCCATTCGACTGCGGGTGGAAAGCAGAAGAGAATGACAACCGAACCCCCAAGCGAGAACAGAAAGCCTTCCAGAATCTGGAAACAAACTGCGTGCCCCTATCAGAGACTATGTCTGAAGGAATACCATGCAATTTGACAATGTGATCAATAAATGCCTGCGCCAGCGTCTTAGCAAGGGATGAAATGCACCATTTTGCTAAAACGGTCCACCACCACCAGAATCACAGTCTTCCCCGAGGAACGAGGCAGGTCCGTTATGAAGTCCATGGACAGATGTGTCCAAGGACGGGAAGGAATGGGTAAGGGAAGGAGACGACCTCATGGCCGTGAATGAGGGACTTTGGCACGAGCGCAAGTCTCGCAGGCTGCCACAAAACCCTCAACCGACTTACGAAGCGCAGGCCACCAGAATCTCTGAGCGATGAGATCCACTGTGGCTCTTGCCCCCGGGTGCCCAGCAAGGACCGTATCGTGGTGTTCCTTAAAAATCTTGTGTCTTAAAGCGAGAGGCACAAACAACCTCCCAGGAGGACAAAGATCAGGAGCCTCTGACTGGGCTGCCTGCACCTCTGCCTCAAATTCAGGAAAAAGAGCAGAGACCACCACACCTTCAGCCAAAATGGGACCCGGGTCTTCAAAATTCCCACCTCCCGGAAAACAACGTGACAGGGCATCTGCCTTCACATTCTTAACCCCAGGGCGGAACGTGACAACAAAATTAAACCTTGAAAAGAACAAAGACCATCTGGCCTGTCTCGGGTTCAGACGCTTGGCTGACTCCAAGTAGGTCAGATTTTTATGGTCAGTAAACACGGTAATAGGGTGTCTGGCTCCCTCTAGCCAATGGCGCCATTCCTCAAAAGCCAACTTGATGGCCAACAATTCCCTATCTCCCACATCGTAATTTCTCTCTGCGGAGGAGAGTTTCTTCGAGAAAAAGGCACACGGTCGCCATTTGGCAGGAGAGGAACCCTGAGACAAGACCGCACCCACCTCAGAAGCATCAACCTCAACTATGAAGGGTAGAGAAATATCAGGTTGTACTAAGATGGGAGCGGAAGCAATACTCTCCTTGATATTAGAAAAGGCCTTACGCGCCTCTACCGACAAGGAAGAAAAATCTACCCCCTTTCTGGTCATATCAGTGAGTGGTTTAACAATAGAGGAATAATTCAAAATAAACTTCCTGTAATAATTGGCAAAGCCCAAAAAACGCATCAGCGCCTTCTGATTCTCAGGAAGCTCCCACTCAAGCACAGCGCGGACCTTCTCGGGGTCCATGCGAAAACCAGAAGCGGAGAGAAGAAACCCCAGAAATTGAATTTCTGGAACCGCAAACACACATTTTTCCAGTTTCGCGTATAATTTATTCTCCCGCAGGATGAGCAAGACCTGACGTAAGTGTTCCTTATGAGTTTTGAAATCAGGAGAAAAAATCAAAATGTCATCCAAATACACTAATACAAATTTTCCCATTAAATGATAAAAAATGCTGTTCACGAAATGCTGAAAAACGGCTGGGGCATTCATCAAACCAAAAGGCATAACCAAATTCTCAAAATGGCCCTCAGGGGTATTGAAGGCCGTCTTCCTTTCGTCTCCTTCTCTGACCCTGACCAGGTTGTATGCCCCTCTTAGATCTAATTTGGAAAAGACTTTAGCCCCAACAATCTGGTTAAACAGGTCCGGGATCAGAGGAAGCGGATAAGGGTCACAAATAGTGATACTGTTCAGCTCCCTGAAATCCAGACAAGGTCTTAAAGAACCATCTTTTTTCTTAACAAAGAAAAAACCAGCAGCAACAGGTGACTTCGAGGGTCGTATGTGTCCTTTTCTCAGACTCTCAGAGATATAAGTACGCATAGCGACCCTTTCAGGTTGGGAAAGATTGTATAAACGAGATTTAGGGAGCTTGGCGCCTGGGATGAGATTAATAGGGCAATCGTACTCCCTGTGCGGGGGCAAATCCTGAACTCCACTCTCAGAGAAGACATCCGAAAAGTCAGAGAGAAAAGGTGGTACAGTCTTAGTAGAAACCTCAGAAACAGATGTCGTGAGGCAATTCTTTCTGCAAAAGTCACTCCAACCATTTATTTGCCTCGCTTGCCAATCAATGGTGGGGTTATGTTTAGTGAGCCAGGGTAGCCCCAACACAAGAGGAGTAGGTAATCCGCTAAGGACGAAACATGACACATCCTCAACATGAGCATCACTCACAATTAAACGAATATTGTGAACTATGCCCTTTAATGATTTCTGAGAAAGTGGAGCAGAATCAATAGCAAAAACAGGAATATCCTTTCCCAAAGTGCACACCTGGAAACCATGAGTTATCGCAAAATGATTATAAATGAGATTGACAGCTGCTCCACTATCTACAAAAATCTCACAAAAAATGTTCTTGCTCTCTAGCGCCACCCTGTCAGAGGCAATCAACCCCAGCTGCATGGGCTCCTGGTCAGAAGGGGCTGACAGCGACTGAGACCGCTGCACACAGAATGAGACCGCTGCACTGTCCTGGGACTGAGTATGACAGGAAGGAGAGATCTCTCCTCTCTCTCTAAGACGCCTGTCAATACGAACGGCCTGAGACATAGCAGAGTCCAAGGAGATAGGCCTCTCATGAAAGGCAAATGCATCTTTCAATCCCTCTGAAAGACCATGGCAAAATTGACTTCGGAGTGCAGCATCATTCCAACCAGTATCAGCTGCCCATCTCCAAAATTCTGAGCAGTATATCTCTGCGGATTGTTTACCCTGGCATAACAGACGTAGTCTAGACTCAGCCAAAGCAACACGATCCGGATCATCATATATCTGACCCAGGGCTAAAAAGAAATCATCCACTGAACGGAGGGGCCGTGCCCCCACCGGCAGCGAAAAGCCCCACGACTGAGCATTACCCCTGAGCAGCGATATAATGATCCCCACCCTCCGTTCCTCATCACCAGAGGAATGGGGAAGAAGGCGAAAATTTAGTTTGCAAGCCTCTCTGAAACGCACAAAATTCTCACTACCCCCGGAGAACGTATCCGGGAGCGATATCTTAGGCTCAGAACAAACTCCATGAACGCAAGATGAACCGGTCACTAGAAACTGAGAAAGAGTCTTACGGAGATCAGCTACCTCCAATGAAAGACCCTGGAAGCGTTCAGTCAAAAGTGAAACCGGATCCATGCTTGAGACGGTTTTGGCGGCTTATAATGTCACGGAAGGTGTACAGGAAACAAGACAATGCAAAATGAATATATGACTCACTGGATCCAAAACTAAGGAACAAAAGGGAGACCCCTGCATAAGACCTGGCACTCTCCCTGACTGCTCAGCCTATGCGAAAATCCCAATGGTGGATGATCGCATATCCTCGTACCTCGACTATATACCACCTGACCACCCTACAATAGTGAGGGGACACAACCACCGGCTCCCTACACTAGACACGGAGGGAGTCAGGGTCACCTGGGATCCAGCAAACAGAAAATCACAAATAAATGTACAGCACTTATCTTGTAGAAGACTGTAAAATAGGATCAGCATACACACACTCCAGGAAGTTGTATAAGCCGCACACTAATGCATTAAGGGGAGGAATTTAAAGGGATGCAATCAGTCCAACTACATGACAGCTGAGAGAGGCTAACGAGATGAGGAACTGAAAACCAAAACAAAGATAACTCAAGGAGGAGGTTCTGAAAGGCTTCTGTCAGAGCTTCTCAGCTGTCTGGTTGTGACACAGAGGAGGAGGTTGGTGACAGCAATGAAGAGTGGATCCAACATACGGCATGAAGGGACCTTTAGTGTTCTATTTTGAAAGGAAAGCTAAATTGAATACCCTTTCCAGAAGACCTAAAATATGCAAATTAGCTTTTATGACAAAAAGAAAAGATATTTAAGCCTGTCTCATGCCAGAAGAATTAAGATACAGTATTTTTTTTTTTTTTTTAAAGAGCAGTGTTGCCTGGCATACAGTACTAATGAAAACCCTCTCCCCACCTCAGACTCTGGCAAAGGCCTCTCAAATGTTTCTTCAGGTCTTGTGAGATCTTTAGTTTTCTTGTTCTTTTGGAAGGAGAACTGTTTTGCACATTCATTTTCATGTCCTTTTGGAAGGAAAACTGACTTGCACATCTAAGAAAGGCATAATGATTGACAACTCTTGCCTTTTTGGAAAGAGAACTAAATTGCCTGTCTGTTTTCAAGTGAAGAGTTACAAATCTCTATCTCGTGTCATCTTGAAGACATATTATTTTTCAGAATTTTTTCAGTAAAAAAATAAATAAAAAAATGTTAATACTAGGAGACCAGAGACTGCCCTAGACCTATTTTTGGGGCAATTGGAGCATATATGGTTTGGGTAGTCTGACATGAAACACATTTCAAGAAATTACCTCATCTCTACCCCAAACCTGTTTCTGCTCCCAAAAAAGAAGATTTTTGTCTGCTTGTTAATAACAAGCCATTGCTTATTTTGATACTGCTGTTAGCATATCAACACTGGCAAGCATCTTTCGCTACAAAAAAATTTATTTAATTTTTTTTGTTTTATAAAGCATATCATTTTAATTATTTTGCTTGCATATTTCAGTATTTATTTTTATGTTATGTGAAATGATCTTGATCTACAGTACTTAGAAAAAAATCCAAAACGAAGCATACTTACAGTGGACAAATACATTTAGGTTGATTGCTCTGTCTCCTTCTCAGTACTTGCCCCCTCTACATAAAATGTAAACCAACAAAAATGTTTCTTCTCTCCGTGATATTGATATAGCACTGTAACTATGTATCCTTTTATAGATGATGAATTATCATATATCAATGTAATAAGCCTCAGAGACTTCATCATTATTACCTTAAGGACAACATGTATTTGTAGAATGATGATCCATTTATTCAATGAAGTGTTAATGCTAAATATTAACCTCATAGTTTCATAGTAAACATAGTTCTACCAGAATGGAGTTTGTCATATTAAAAAGGTTTTCCCAATTTTTTATTACTGCTGATGACCTGTCCTCTGGATAGGCCATCAGTATCTGGATGGTATTGGTTTTGACACCCATGATCCCTGACCTATAGCAGCTCACCAAGCAAAACGTTGTACGTTGTAGAGCAGCTATGCTTGGTTTTACAGCTCGGCCCCATTTACTTGAAAATCCAATTAGGTCCAAACACAGTGTATAGGCAGTATTAGGAAAATCTTGCATCTTATACAGAACTCTTCCGTCAAACAAAAGACCATCCTCATCCAAGCCTGAGCTTGTAGGGTATAGCAAGTAAAGTAAACTAAAAGTCATACTAAAATAAGCAATGCATTCCTAGATAAAAAAAAATCTGAACATTGAGTCCTCCTGGATTCTCTGAATGAATATATGTATGTGTATGCATAAATGTATAATGAATCGCCGAGTGTGAGCAGTATGTAAATACACTAACGAGCAAAAGGGTAACAATGTTTTGAATTTTTGACTTTTAGGCTCCATATCTCACCATCCACTACAGCTTGGAACGTGATACTCCCATCATTTTATAGACTATCATCTTAGCTATCTCATACATGAATTGGACTTTCAACTATTTAGTATATGATTATGGTAGTTATGCCGATTATTGTCATGTTACTGTATTGTTAGTCTTTTACCCCTGAAATTCTAAATTTTTATTTTTATTATTTTGTTAGCATTTTGTATATCCACCTTTGGCTTTTAGCACTGCCTGAATCCTTCTGAGCATGCTCTAGATCAGATTCAGGCATGTCTCGTCCAAAATCTGTTCCAGGTCTCTTCTAAACATTCGGGATGTTGGTGCATACTGGTCGGCTCACTTGGGTCACTCTTAAGGGACTATATACAAGAGTAGGGGACTGTAAATAATATTATAAGTGATAGCCAACATGGGTTTACCAAGGACAGAAGTTGTCAGACTAATCTTCTTTTGTTTTTATAAGGAGGTGAGTAGTAGCCTGGACAGAGGGGCAGCTGTGGATGTAGTGAGGCGAGTAGTAGCCTGGACAGAGGGGCAGCTGTGGATGTAGTGAGGTAAGTAGTAGTCTGGACAGAGGGGCAGCTGTGGATGTAGTGAGGTAAGTAGTAGTCTGGACAGAGGGGCAGCTGTGGATGTAGTGAGGCGAGTAGTAGCCTGGACAGAGGGGCAGCTGTGGATGTAGTGAGGTAAGTAGTAGCCTGGACAGAGGGGCAGCTGTGGATGTAGTGAGGCGAGTAGTAGCCTGGACAGAGGGGCAGCTGTGGATGTAGTGAGGTAAGTAGAAGTCTGGACAGAGGGGCAGCTGTGGATGTAGTGAGGTAAGTAGTAGCCTGGACAGAGGGGTGGCTTTGGATGTAGTGTTTCTGGATTTTGCAAAGGCTTTTGATACTGTCCCTCATAAGGCTACATGCACACAACCGTATGGCATCCGTTTTTTTGGAGGATCCGTTTTTTTTGCTGATCCATTGTAATAATGACTATCCCTGTCCGCAAACTAGAAAAAAAATAGGACATGCACAATTTTTTTTGCGGAGCAACGGAACGGACATACTGTTGCAGACAGCACACGGTGTGCTGTCCGCGTTTTTTGCGGACCCATTGAAATGAATCCGCATCCTATCCGCAAAAAAAATCAGGTTGGATACGGAAACAAAATACGGTCATGTGCATGAGGCCTAAATGTTTATTAAGTAAAGTAAGGTCTATAGTCTTGGAAAGTATAGTCTGTAATTGGATTAAAACTGACTAAAGGAGCGAGTCCAGAGAGTTGTGGTCAATGATTCCTATTCAGAATGGTCCCGGGTTAGAAGTGGTGACCCCAAGGTTCAGTGCTGGGCCCTCTATTATTTAATTTATCTATTAATGATATTGAGGACGGTATTAATAGCACCATTTCTATTTTTGCAGAGTACACTAAGCTGTGTAGTGCTGTGCAGACTATGGAGGATGTCCATAAAATACAAGCTGACTTTAACACTCTGATTGGGCATCAACTTGGCAAATGAGGTTCAATGTGGATAAATGTAAAGTTCTGCATCTTGATAGTAATAATCTCTGTGCTTCATATGTCCTAGGTGAGGTAACACTGGGAGAGTCACTTATAGAGAAGGATTTGGGTGTCCTTGTGAATGGTAGATTAAATTACAGCATACGATGTCAATCAGCTGCTTCTAAGGCCACCAGGATATTGTCATGCATTAAACGAGGCATGGACTTGCGGGGCAGGGATTTAGTATTGAGAAGAGACATCTAAGGAGGGACATGATTAACCTATACAAATATATAAATGGGCCATACAAAAAATACAGTGAAAAACTGTTCCATGTAAAATGCCCTCAAAAGACAAGGGGGCGCTGCCTCCGACTGGAGAGGAACAAGTTCAGTCTCCAGAAGTGTCAAAGCTTCTTTACTGTAAGAACTGTGAATCTGTGGAATAGACTTTCTCAGGACGTGGTCACAGCAGGAACAGTAGACGATTTAAAAAAGGTTTAGATAAATTCTTCAAGAAATCGTTTATGGCCTTTCTCTGTTCATATTATCGGTCCAACATATGGAGGGTGGACGCCGTTTTGTTGCTGCAGCTCAAGGAGGGTGTGCTTTGCGTTGTACAAGTGGCTGAAGTGCATGCAAAGTTTCCTGGCCATTTTTTAGGATGTCTTGCAGATGGGGTGAAGAATTCAGGAACCCCTTTTACAACCAGATTGAACACGTGCGCCATGCAGGGCACATGGCTCAGCCCTCCTTGATGCAGAGCCGACACCATGTTTCTCCTGTTGTCAGTAGCCAAGGTTCTGATATTGAGTTGTCGAGGAGAATGCCAGAATTTGATTTCATGATGAAGGACGCGGATCAGTTCCTCCCCTGTGTGACTCAGTTCGCCCAGGCAAACTAGGTGCAGAACAGCGTGACACCACCATGCCCTGCACATGTGGTTTTCTGGAGGATCTCTGTGAATTGTCCCTGCTGAGGACACTAAAGTATGAGGAGGCAGAGACGGAAATTGTCACAGGACCAGTGGCGTGAGAACGTGGAGGTGGAAGCGGCGTCACCTGGCCAATTTGCTGGTGTTGGTGGGTAGGGTCCATATTCACCCAGTGGGGCTTAACCACCTCAGCTCCCCTAGCTTAAACACCCTTAATGACCAGACCACTTTTTACAATTCTGCACTACACTACTTTCCCCGTTTATTGCTCGGTCATGCAACTTACCACCCAAATGAATTTTACCTCCTTTTCTTCTCACTAATAGAGCTTTCATTTGGTGGTATTTCATTGCTGCTGACATTTTTACTTTTTTTGTTATTAATTGAAATTTACTGAAATTTTTGCAAAAAAATGAAATTTTTCACTTTTAGTTGTAAAATGTTAAAAAAACAACATCTATATATAAATTTTTCTCTAAATTTATTGTTCTACATATCTTTAATAAAAAAAAATGTTTGGGTCAAAAAAAATGGTTTGGGTAAAAGTTATAGCGTTTACAAACTATGGTACAAAACAGTGAATTTCCGCTTTTTGAAGCAGCTCTGACTTTCTGAGCACCTGTCATGTTTCCTGAGGTTCTACAATGCCCAGACAGTAGAAACACCCCACAAATGACCCCATTATGGAAAGTAGACACCCTAAGGTATTCAATGATGGGCATAGTGAGTTCGTAGAACGGAAAATGATGATTTTATATATTTTTTATTAATTTTTTCTTACAAAGTCTCATATTCCACTAACTTGTGAGAAAAAATAAAAACTTCCATGAACTCACTATGCCCATCACAAAATATCTTGCGGTGTCTTATTTCCAAAATGGGGTCACTTGTGGGGTAGTTATAATGCCCTGGCATTTTAGGGGCCCTAATGTGTGAGAAGTAGTTTGAAATAAAAATGCCCTGTGAAATCCTAAAGGTGCTCTTTGGAATGTGGGCCCCTTTGCCCACCTAGGCTGCAAAAAAGTGTCACACATGTGGTATCGCCGTACTCAGGAGAAGTTAGTCAATGTGTTTTGGGGTGTCATTTTACATATACCCATGCTGGGTGAGATAAATATCTCGGTTAAATGCCAACTTTGTATAAAAAAAATGTGAAAAGTTGTCTTTTGCCGAGATATTTCTCTCACATAGCATGGGTATATGCAAAATAACACTCCAAAACACATTGCCCAACTTCTCCTGAGTACGGGGATACCACATGTGTGACACTTTTTTGCAGCCTAGGTGGGCAAAGGGGCCCACATTCCAAAGAGCACCTTTAGGATTTCACAGGGCCTTTTTTACAGATTTTGATTTCAAACTACTTCTCACGCATTAGGGCCCCTAAAATGCCAGGGCAGTATAACTACCCCACAAGTGACCCCATTTTGGAAAGAAGACACCCCAAGGTATTCCGTGAGGGGCATGGCGAGTTCATAGAATTTTTTATTTTTTGTCACAAGTTAGTGGAATATGAGGCTTTGTAAGAAAAAAATAAAATAAAAATAAAATCATAATTTTCCACTAACTTGTGACAAAAAATAAAAAATTCTAGGAACTCACCATGCCCCTCACGGAATACCTTGGGGTGTCTTCTTTCCAAAATAGGGTCACTTGTGGGGTAGTTTTAGACATTTGGATTCCAGACTTCTTCTCAGGCTCTAGGGCCCCTAAAATGCCAGGGCAGTATAAATACCCCACATGTGACCCCATTTTGGAAAGAAGACACCCCAAGGTATTCAATGAGGGGCATGTTTTGGGCACAAGTGAGTGGAAATTGATTTATTTTTTTCTCACAAAGTCTCCCTTTCCGCTAACTTGGGACAAAAAGTTCAATCTTTCATGGACTCAATATGCCCCTCAGCGAATACCTTGGGTAGTCTACTTTCCGAAATGGGGTCACATGTGGGGTATTTATACTGCCCTGGCATTTTAGGGGCCCTAAAGCATGAGATGAAGTCTGGAATATAAATGTCAAAAAAAATTGGATTCCGTGAGGGGTATGGTGAGTTCATGTGAGATTTTATTTTTTGACACAAGTTAGTGGAATATGAGACTTTGTAAGAAAAAACAAAAAAATAAAAAAAATCAATTTCCTCTAACTTGTGCCAAAAAAATGTCTAAATGGAGCCTTACAGGGGGGTGATCAATGACAGAGGGGTGATCAGGGAGTCTATATGGGGTGATCACCACCCTGTCATTGATCACTCCCCTGTAAGGCTCCATTCAGACGTCCGTATGTGTTTTGCGGATCCGCGGTGTCCGTGTTTTGCGGATCCACGGATCCGCAAAACACATACGGACGTCTGAATGGAGCCTTACAGGGGGGTGATCAATGACAGAGGGGTGATCAGGGAGTGTATATGGGGGTGATCACCACCCTGTCATTGATCACTCCCCTGTAAGGCTCCATTCAGACGTCCGTATGTGTTTTGCGGATCCGCGGTGTCCATGTTTTGCGGATCCACGGATCCGCAAAACACATGCGGACGTCTGAATGGAGCCTTACAGGGGGGTGATCAGGGAGTCTATATGGGGTGATCGGGGGTTAATAAGGGGTTAATAAGTGACAGGGGGGGTGTAGTGTAGTGTGGTGCTTGGTGCTACTTAGTACAGAGCTGCCTGTGTCCTCTGGTGGTCGATCCAAGCAAAAGGGACCAGGTAGCAGGTATATTAGATGCTGTTATCAAAATAGCGTCTAATATACAGTACAAACCAAAAGTTTGGACACACCTTCTCATTCAAAGAGTTTTCTTTATTTTCATGACTATGAAAATTGTAGATTCACACTGAAGGCATCAAAACTATGAATTAACACATGTGGAATTATATACATAACAAAAAAGTGTGAAACAACTAAAAATATGTCATATTCTAGGTTCTTCAAAGTAGCCGCCTTTTGCTTTGATTACTGCTTTGCACACTCTTGGCATTCTCTTGATGAGCTTCAAGAGGTAGTCACCTGAAATGGTTTTCACTTCACAGGTGTGCCCTGTCAGGTTTAATAAGTGGGATTTCTTGCCTTATAAATGGGGTTGGGACCATCAGTTGCGTTGTGGAGAAGTCAGGTGGATTCACAGCTGATAGTCCTACTGAATAGACTGTTAGAATTTGTATTATGGCAAGAAAAAAGCAGCTAAGTAAAGAAAAACGAGTGGCCATCATTACTTTAAGAAATGAAGGTCAGTCAGTCCAAAAAATTGGGAAAACTTTAAAAGTGTCCCCAAGTGCAGTCACAAAAACCATCAAGCGCTACAAAGAAACTGGCTCATATGCGGACCGCCCCAGGAAAGGAAGACCAAGAGTCACCTCTGCTGCGGAGGATAAGTTCATCCGAGTCACCAGCCTCAGAAATCGCAGGTTAACAGCAGCTCAGATTAGAGACCAGGTCAATGCCACACAGAGTTATAGCAGCAGACACATCTGTAGAACAACTGTTAAGAGGAGACTGTGTGAATCAGGCCTTCATGGTAGAATATATGCTAGGAAACCACTGCTAAGGACAGGCAACAAGCAGAAGAGACTTGTTTGAGCTAAAGAACACAAGGAATGGACATTAGACCAGTGGAAATCTGTGCATGGTCTGATGAGTCCAAATTTGAGATCTTTGGTTCCAACCACCGTGTCTTTGTGCGACGCAGAAAAGGTTCCCACTGTGAAGCATGGAGGAGGAGGTGTGATGGTGTGGGGGTGCTTTGCTGGTGACACTGTTGGGGATTTATTCAAAATTGAAGGCATACTGAACCAGCATGGCTACCACAGCATCTTGCAGCGGCATGCTATTCCATCCGGTTTGCGTTTAGTTGGACCATCATTTATTTTTCAACAGGACAATGACCCCAAACACACCTCCAGGCTGTGTAAGGGCTATTTGACCATGAAGGAGAGTGATGGGGTGCTGCGCCAGATGACCTGGCCTCCACAGTCACAGGACCTGAGCCTAATCGAGATGGTTTGGTGAAGGCAAAAGGGCCAACAAGTGCTAAGCATCTCTGGGAACGCCTTCAAGACTGTTGGAAGAACATTTCAGGTGACTACCTCTTGAAGCTCATCAAGAGAATGCCAAGAGTGTGCAAAGCAGTAATCAAAGCAAAAGGTGGCTACTTTGAAGAACCTAGAATATGACATATTTTCAGTTGT